>NW_017307141.1:360699-367924 GCF_000935625.1 Nanorana parkeri | reverse complement strand
CCCCCCTGCTCCATCTACAGCTGCCCCTGCTCTGTCTTCCACATCTGCCCTGCTCCATCGTCCACATCTGCCCCCCTGCTCCATCCACATCTTCCTCTGCTCTGTCCTCCACATGTGCCCACCTGCTCCATCCACATCTGCCTCTATCTCCAGCCTCCACATCTGCCCCTGCTCCATCCACATCTGCCCCTGCTCCGTCCTCATCTGCCCCTGTTCTGTCCTCCAAATCTGCCCCTGCTCCATCCTCCATATGGGGGCCAGCGAGATTCAGTCCCAGGCCCCCATCCCTCCACCCGAGCGGATGGGGGGGGCCTGAGAAAAAATCTTGCACTAGGGCCATTTGTTCCTTAGGTCCGCCACTGGGTACCGCCGTTGTACAGGATGACTGGTGAGCGCAACGTTTTAACAAAACTCTTACCTTGCAATTTGGCTCTTTGAGTTATATGTAATTCACATGCACACAAAGGGTAAATTAATGCAGTTATCCAGGATAGAGATGCTGCATGACCACATTTTGGAGCGGTTTCCAACAATATCTATAAGAGGCTTATCAGGTGTCAATTTCAGTGCTGCTTTGGCAATTTTTTTTGGGGTTGTAATGTCAATATTTGCAAATAAACTCCATGTTGTTTCAGGACATTAAAGGGTTTCACTTATGTTTACAGAGTCTAATATAAAACAAGTTTACACAAACAAACCAGAGAACATCTTTTCTAATTAACCTCTTCATTGCTCAGCTAAATAGATAAACAAAATATTGTAATATGCATAAATTAATTTCTATAAAATAAGTAGTGCGTGACATCTAAATTAGTTTCTAATGAAAACATAATTGTGCTAAAATATCCACCAGAATATAATGACATTTGAATTTTAATACCCATTTAAAATGAGTTGAGTCTAGAATAACACATTGTCAATTGAATGGTTTTACTATTTCGTTATGGGTCCAAAAGTGAACAAAAAGTAAAATCTGCTTAAAAATATTGGAGTGTAACAGTTAGCATGTTTAATTGCCCCTGATAAGTTTTTACTGCTGGCAAAATATGCACATACAGTATTTGATGCTGTCCAATTAGCAGCTTATGAGTTTCTAGTTGTTATAACCTAGTGCCATTTTACCAAAACTTCACAACAGTTAAAAAGTATTCAACTTTTCAGAATAACTAGAAAATTATTTACATTTCCGATAAGTCTGCAGAGGGGATACAGGAATTTTGTGTAATACTAAAACTAGGAATGAGAAATAATAAATTAAACAGCACTAAATTTAACTAGTGAATGATATAAACCAAGTACTGAATATCTAAGCCAATATTAACATACAACAAAGGTGCTGAAAAATCAAAACAAAACAAACTTAGGTGACAGGAATTCTTTCCGTGAGCATAGTGTTAATTAACCTATCGAAAGTGACTCATCTATGTGGTCGAAGTGGATAGATGTTGATTTGAATGTTTTGTTTAAGAAACTATAAGTGATATATCTCTATAATGAAAAAAAATATATATATATATGTAATCTGCTGTGATTTGCTGTGTAAAATTCCAATACAAAAAGTTTTATAAAGATAACAAAAAAGTCTCTGTGGTGTTTTCAATTTGTTTCAAAGTGAAGAAATAGCAAATAGCCAGTGAAGTGGATCTACTATTATATAGTTAACTCCTTTAATTGTGATCAGCAAAAATGCTAGGAGGAACTATCGGCAACTTTACAAACTGTGTAGGGTATATCTACCAGCTAAATAAACCTGACAGCTGATGTAGACACAACAATTGATTTAGCAACAGAGTGATGTTCAGCTTCTGAAATGTTTCCACACATGGTAGACGATTTTTTATATAGTGTTGTATGTTAGATCAGGAAACCTATACTGAGGATCTATGGAGGGTGTCTTTACTGACCTATGATTTAATGACTTATGTCCTTTCTGAGTCAATGACCTGGGGCATGCATGCAGAACGGAAGCCCTGAATTCATTTTGGCTTTCCTGGTTGTTTGCTTTTTATGGGTCAGTAATTCCGTATTGTCACCAGAGCCAGACAGGTAACAAGCATTTTCAGCAATGGCAGCCTCCATACTGTTGTGATGATAGGATTCCTTTACACTGCCTCTTCCAATGATAGCAAGGTTTCCCTTTGCTAGTTAGCCTCACGGATGGATCCATGAAAGATACCATGTGACCATTGATTTATGTCAGTAGATGACATGCCTCTAATCATGGAGCTCCCTGACTGCACTCAACTTAATATTTTGTAACCAATATAATTTTCCCTGTATCCACCATCGAAGATGAGTAAACAATTAATTATTAATATTTATGTGTATGTTATAATTTATAAGCAACATATCAGAAACTTAAGCTGAATCCACATAACCCTTGTTATTACAATGCATTAATCCATTCCTAACAAGTCACAGTTCAGTAATAGTTTACTTATCATTTACCTTCTTATTGTAAAAAAAGATAACAAGGTTGCGCACCTCCGATATAATAACATCTGAGAACTGATTTGAATTATTGTACATTATTTTAATTTGCATGTTAATAACAAAATAACACGATGAAGACAATTGATGGATTAAATGACCAGTGCTTGGCAGTTAATAGAGTGGATACATATGGACATGAGATAAATGCAGCTTGAACTCAGTAAGATAAGATATGGTCTATTCAGTGAGTTGTGACTTAAAATGTATGCACTGCTGATCTGCTGATCCACATTTGAACCAGGAGGTTAACAGGTTAAAGTCATTTCAATCCAAACCCTCTAAATTACAACAAACATGAAAAACAGTTTTCAAAATAAATCATTTTACATATATTTATCTTGAAGCTGGACTATCTAAGCAGTTAGAAAAGATTTTGTAAAAGTCTAACCATTCACAAGTATTTGTTTAATGTACAAAATTACGGTATAGGAGTATAGTATCAATGGTACACTGTAAGACACATAGCTCATTACATCCATGTTTATATTCCCTGCCTGGTAAATACTTCTACAATTATTTGAATTAATATTCAGCATCAGTCTATATCCTAACAGACATGTCCCTACTAAAAATGTGTAGCATATTAGTGAAACATATCATGAGATACAAAAAGCAGTTCCTAGCAAATACACAAGAACACCGCTTAATTCAATTATGTATCCATTTAAAAATCATGGAATTGTCTTTCAGTTCAGTTATTGTAATTTTTAAAAATCTTTTTATATTGAGTCGTCAAAACCTAAAATTAAATTAGGCCATGCAAGCTACTGAGTGGGAAGGAAGGGAAAGACATTACTCTACATATATTTTGTCAGGTAAAAGTTCCTACAAATATGTTTCATGTGATTGTTAGGCTCAATACCCCGGTGGCATCACAAGGGGGGGGTGCGAAGGGTGCGGCTCGCACCGGGTGACACTATCAGACTGACAGTCATTTTGGTGTCACCCTGTCTGAAAAGTCATGGACCGAGAGCCCAACAGTTGCACGAGAGAGGAGGGGACCCGGCGGTAGTGGCGTAACAACCGGGGGTGCGGGGGGGGTCACTTGCCCCGGGCGCAGGACTGAGGGGGGGCGCCGTCACGACCCCCGCTAAACGAAGCCATGGCTCCCTCTCCCTGACACGATCACCTGGCTGTCATCGGGCGGCCGCTCTTGACGAGATTCTCAGAAATCTGGGGGGGGGGGCGAAAAAAATGTTCTGCCCCGGGCGCCCATAACTCTGGTTACGCCACTGCCCGGCGGCATACCTTATCCTGTCGGGGAAATGTCCCCTCTTGATTGCCTCATTCCCCTGTCGGGGAAATGTCCCCTCTTGACATCTCATTGCCGATGTCTATCAACAAGATGGACACCGGCAGATAAGCACACGTGACATCATTCTGCTTGTGCGTGATGACATTGCACATGCCTGATGACATCCCAGCGGGGTGTCACTTGGCGGCCGCTCTGGGTGACACCACGACTGCGGACACCCCTGTATACCCCAACCGAGATACAAACAGCAATAAAACCCTGACAGGGCAAAGTCTTTATTATTATGCATATCTTGCACTCATACATGGTTTATTTCCTGTTCACGTTGTTTATACCTTGTTTTGTATGCCACACTGTTCTCAATAAAAATGCTGTGTAAGTAAAACCCTGACAGGGGGCCTAACCTCTCCATACTCTATCAAAAATGAAAAAAAAAATGTTTAGCTTTAAATATGCTTTAGTAAGCTATTTCCCCACAAAGCCAAGCATAAAGGGAATCTATGGTCAAAATCTAAAAAATAAATAAATGCATTCCTGTATTGAATTCCCATAAGTTCTACCCCAGGCCTAATAACCAAATCGATCTAGAAGTTTGTAGGTGCCTTAAGGCTGGACTTCCTGAATGCATTGCCACAATTTCATCAGCCCTGTAAATATGCACTTCCTTGTGTCACCACTCTAACTAAGATCTGAACTTCCCAGAATGTAATGTTATCATTGCTTGCTGGAAGCAATGCATTGTGGGCTATGAAGTCTTGCAAAATCGAGATTGCATCACATGAAGCAGCTGGGAAAGAGATATAAAGTACACTGGGAATCCAGAAAGTTGATGAAAGTGATGGGCAGACAGAAGGCAGCACTCACTACATAAAAGGGATTTTTTTCTAGTAAACTTTGATTGCATTATCATAAACAACTATAGTGTGTATTCATATTGCAATGCTGATGTTATAACAGGCTAGTATATGCTGGGACTGTACGACTCTATTAACAAGCTTTCCTGCCCACCTTTTCTAAATAAATGAAAAGTCAATATAGCTAGGGCTCAACTCCACATCAGAGGGGTGAAATTCGGTGACGAAAGGCACATAAGGCCTATTTCTTAATTGAGAGTATTTATCTATACACAAATGCGCATTCTCAAATCTTTTTAACGGCTACTGTAATCTCGGATATATTTTTTAACAGTTTTTTAAATTCTTAGTTTTAGTACACGTTGTAGAGATATGTATGCGTACTACCATGTAATAAATCTAAAATGGGCATATTTGTGCAGCACATTGACAACAAAATGCAGCAACTCATAGACTATATATAGTATTTCACTTCATTGTACTTTTACCAGTGACAATAAACTTGAATTATCGTTTATTACCTTACATATCTGATATCTGGTTGCTATGGTCTTTCAAACTCTTTTGCCTTAATAATTAACTTCAAATCAATGTCACCTTATATTAGATACATAATACTGCTAGGCCATCTGCAGCTGTATATGCCTTTGCTTTATAATATACTCTAACAGGGTTATTCACAAAAGGGTGAAGAGTTTGGAGAAGGCAGGAGAAGTGAACCATCTAGGACAGAGGTGGCAAACACAAGGCCCGCGGGCCGAATCCGGCCCGCCGGACCTTGTAATGTGGCCCGCACAGCAGCCACCTCATTTTGCTCCGTCTCCGCCTCCGCCCTGTCTCATGGCCCTATGTCAGGCCTCAAAATTTCCACTCGAGGCCTGACATAGGGCCTCGATCACCAGGCGTGGAATATAAACGTGTGATAAGGATGTATAGTCATCATCCAGAGGTGCAGAGATGGGCACATGTGAGTAGATGCATAGTCCTATACAACCGGCCCTTTGAGGGTAACCATACTGCTGATGCGGCCCCCGATGAATTTGAGTTTGCCACCCATGATCTAGGACAACATAGCTGAACTGGAAAGTATGCTGAAGTGGAGAATGTTTCCAAATGAGCTTTTTTGGGGTAGGTTGTTCACTTCTCTGGCCTTCTCCAAACTCTTCACCCTTTTGTGAATACCCCTGTAAGCCTTGATTCATACCTGAGCATCAAAACTCCAAAACGCTTAACAATCAAAATGCCATGCTTTTAAATTGTACCTGTTTACATATGAGTGCTCAGGTACCTGAAACTCAAAGAGGTACATGAGCTAATTTTGAAGGAAAATGGGGTGTTTTTGGCTTCATAGACTTCAATGGCAGCACCTCAAAAAGACATGAAAATTGGCGTTTTTCAAGGCTAAACATCAATTTCCTTCTACTAGGATATAGCTTTCCGTTGCCTAAAACAAAAACACTCAAGCCTAAATACACCAGAAAATATCAAAATTACAAATAACAACACTCCAAAAATCGTCTGTAAATTCTCACACTCAAGTGTGAATACAGCATGAGAGAGCACTGTTTTTTGAATTACTGAGGAAGTGCCTGCTTTCCTAGGACAGGAGTTTATCCCATTTCACATTATCCTCCTTGGCTGTTTGATCTTTAGAGCTGCTTGCGTCTCTATCTTGCAATCAACTACACAGTTTGCACTTTAGAAAGGGATCCCATTTATTTATATTTACAGTGATATTCTACAGCGCTGTTTATTGCATAGCTACCTGCTATTAGTCAGGAGCCTCCACATGAAAACATTTTTGGAATTGTAATTTTTTGGCTTTCTTCAGAGCATGCATTATTGCAATAGTATCATTTAAGTACAAAAGACCCTTCTTGTTTCTTTTTTTTGGATTACAATTTATATACTGAAGCAGTTCTATTTTGGACGCAGCAATTTTATGGTCTTGTGGATGATCCGTACAAATTACTGATAGCATATGTATATATTAATTTGCAGATGGACCCATTTAATTATTTAGAATGTTTTCAGATAAGATAGTACTGTACAATGATGTAGCTGGGTCGCCGACCATGCTTTATTGAAAAAAATATCCTGTCGCACATATTGCAGCCAGTAAACAGTTGCAATCTTACATTTAAGTGCATATTGCGCCCAATCTACCATTCTAGCGCTTATTTTATTATAGATTGATGCAATTTTGTGACTACACAGGTGTATTGTAGTTCATAAATGTGCGGCATATGTCCGAGGAGTGAAGTAAGTACACTGTTAACTACACAAGTAAATGTAAATATAATTGCACTTAGTTTACACACAAACCAATTGATAAATTATAAATAGATCTGCAGAAAAAAGCAGGAAGAGCATGCATGTGAAACTGAAGACAGAGGAGTGTTATTGTGAAAGCATGGAGCCAGGAGGAGAGTTATTTGATCATAGTGGGCACAGCCAGGGATAGAAATTTATACATGGCAGAGACACAGCCATAAGTGGAGACTTAGGGTAGCAGGGGATAGAACATGGAGAGATGGATTGTAACGGTGGAGAACACAGTTGTGCAATTAGCATTTTGTCGGCAGGGGACAGGTCATGCAGAGAAGCATTCTGTTGAAAGGGG
>NW_017307141.1:360367-360578 GCF_000935625.1 Nanorana parkeri | reverse complement strand
TTAGTGGGGGCCGGGGATGGAGAGAAGCATTCTGTTGTCAGGGGGCAGGGCATGGAGAAAAGCATTCTGTTGGTGGGGGGCAGGGCATAAGAAGGAGCATTCTGTTAAAAGGGTGCAGGGCATAGAGAGAAGCATTCTGTTGGCAGGGGACAGGGCATGCAGAGAAGCATTCTGCTGGCAGGGGAAAGGCATAGAGAGAAGCATTATGTTA
>NW_017307141.1:315860-360255 GCF_000935625.1 Nanorana parkeri | reverse complement strand
GAGAGAAGCATTCTGTTAGCTGGGGGCAGGGCATGAAGAGAAGCATTCTGTTAGTGGGGGGCAGGCCATGGAGAGAAGCATTCTGTTGGTGGGAGGCAGGGCATAGAGAGAAGGTTTCTTATGATGGAGGGAGAGGAGCGTTTAGATGATGGATGTCACCAGCACTCCAAAATGCAAGTGAAATATTATTTATTGCAAATAACATCACATAGGTCAAAATAACATGTTGAGGCCATGCAGGGTCCCTTCTTCAAGCCGACACAGTGACCTGTCACCTTTAATTGCAATTTGGAGTGCTGGTGACCTATCTTCACATCTCTGAGGTTCTGCACGGCACTATCTGTGGCAGTTACTACGAGCACCTATCTTATCTACTATGCTCACAATGCTTTACGATGTGCAGCAGGCCCTTTAAACAATTAGATAGTGGTGGGCACATCGGCAAAAGATGGCTTTTGACAGATTATGCATGAATGAAGGTTATGAATGAGGTTGAATGATCACAAAGAGTAGTATTGTCAGTTATGTCTGGAGATAGAGGGCAAATGGAAAAAAAACATGATTTCAGTCAGAGAAGGTGTGGAGAGATGCATTTTGCATGGGGAGGGGTCAAATGGGTACAAGAGGTGTGTTCTGTCCAGGGAAAGTTGCTGGGAGAGGTGCGAATGCGGTAGGCCATGGCCAGTAAAAATGCATTCAAACTGTAGATGAGAGGGACAAGTAGAAGACCATTCCGATTGGGGGAGGTGTGTGGCAAAATGATGAGGAAAAATTAGAAACAGTACATTGCATTTTATTTGCATTATATTAAGAATGACTAAGGAGTACTTCTTGGCTGTATGACAGTTCTGTGTATATTTTTTTTTGCAACGCACAGGGCCGTCTTTAGTATTGATTGGACCCTGGGCAAACATTTTCTTAGGCTTCCCCTGGCTTTTCTCGCCACGCCTCACCCCCCTATCCACCACACCCCACCCCCTATCTGCCCTGCCCCTGCCATGGAATGCAGATCAGATAGGAGGAAACATCAAAGGGAGACGTGGCCCTGCAAGAGAACAGTACACGGTCACGCTTCGTGACATACGGCAGGGGCAGTGCAACACTATGTGATGTCGATCGTAAACAGAACAGTGCCATGTGTGTATCTTTTGCAGGCTCAAGGGGCAGCTGCTTTGGGCCCAACAACAATGACTGTTTTGCCCCACATTAAGGATGGCCCTGGCAACAGTCTGTCATAGCTTGTCTGCTGTTTGAAAAAAAATGCACATTATAGCAACTCAAGTGCTATCTGTCACTATTTGTAAACTGACACATTAGTCACAGAAAAAGATCACAAAAAAAGAATTAGCATGATTTTCCTCAATAAGGAAAAAATATGGAAATTAAAGTCACAAAGCTGTTCTTAAGTGCCCCCTCATACATTTGTATAGATTTATATTTGTGTATTTTTAAGGATTCAAATATTAAAAATGTAAGGATAAAGATTTGCACTTTTGATAGTACTTTGCTGTCTGTGCAATGGTGACTGATGAATCATTACATTCATAGTTCTAGTTTCTTCACTTATATCAAGAGACAAAGGAGACCCACTTGGAGGCTTCATTACCAGCTAAGCAGATTTTTTTTCTAAGGTAGTTATTTTTAGCTAAGCATCAGTGATAGGCAGAGGCCAGTTTGCTTACCTTTTCTGTTGTCTGGCAGTCCTTGCAAGGACACAAGCTATGTGTATGTGTTTGTGCTTGACATTCCTGCTGTCTCATAGACTTTGTTCTGTATGGATGACCCACTGAAAAACCCACTGCTTAGCAAATATGGCCTTTTTATGGATCATTTAACTGAGCTGGACCATAAGGTGCCTGGAGGGTGTGTTATTATATATGAACCATTCAATTAACATATTTTGACAACTCAAATATGAACTTGTTTCAATACTGGAAGGATTGCTACAATAATTTCCTATACTAGAAGTACTATTGAGAGATGTCAGTTTATCAACACTTTACATTTTGCAATATTTCCGTTTACATCCGACTACCTCCGAGCTGTTCCATTCAGGACCAATAAGTAGAGAAAAAATGGAAATCTGTTCTTTCTTTTTTTTTTTTGGACCGAGTTGGACTCAAAGGCAATCGGTTGTAAACGGATGCAGGTCCATTTATATCCGACTCCCTAGATTAACATTGAACTTCCATTAGGTCCACCTAAAAAGCTGGCAAGATGGATCTGATGGGAACACTGTGTAAAAGGGGACTAAAGAGAATTTTCATATAGCTTAGTGAATAAAGATAAACTGTGCTGACTTCCGTCTATTTTTTAAATTGTCTAGAATCACGTCTATTTTTTAAATTGTCCTTCCACGCAATTCTATGCAAAGAAACGTTTCACCACATTCATTAAGCTAAGTGGAAATTCCCTTGCAATGTGAAAATTCACTTTCCAAAGTGAACATGCTTTACACTTTTAGAAAATTGATCCCCATATTTCAGTAAGCCATAAAAAGATTTTACATTGCTTGAAAAGTACATGAAGTATCTACAAATGCATTACATGGGCCAAAAGAGTATCAGAGGTAATTAAATGTTTTGTGATCCTCCACCCTAATGTTTGGCAAGAGGTTTTTCTGCTTCTGTAGCAGTGCTCCAAAATGAAAATATATACATTGCTACAATTGAGGGGATGAAGATTGGAGCCATGGAAGGAAAATAGACAGGCTATGTTCAGGAAATCTTGATTGGGAAATCTTTCCGAGGGGGACACAACAATCAAAACCCAAAACAAGATTCTATAAATCCCTTCTCCACTCTGTGTAAAACAAAATGCATTTGGCTTCCATTTTAAAGTTGTTATGTCTCCAGGAAAAGAGCATGTGGACATCTAGCAGTTCAATAACAATGGATCAGGTTATATTATTTATATAACATGTTCTATGGGTGTGACTATTTTCAATAATTGTTTGTAGTGTATGGTCACTGTGTAATAGTGGTTTTCTGCTGATTTCCTGATTACTCAGCAGTATTAAGAAATATAAGGTAAAAGTGATTTAGCTAAATTGTGATCCTTCATCTCTAAAGCTGACCATATACTACACAATCTGATTATACAATCTCTGTACAATCTCCTTAAGAGTTTCGAAAACTATACTTTTCTTACTATAATTTGTAAATCTCAGTGGACTGTCACTTTTTTTTATTAAAAAGATCTTCATTCTGATGTGTTAGCTTTGTGATTTATGTCTTTGCTTCTAATAATATAGCCTGTAAACACTGGTGTGACAATTTGTTCTATTTAGAAAAACACAATTGTCCTAAAAAAAATTGTCTAAAAGGTATATCATTTAAGTATTTTTATTTTGCTTTTATGGTCAATTAAATCATTGATTTTTTTTTTTTTAGCCAGGTGGTGGCCTAGTCAGCTTTTACATATGAAGCATTTGATCACACTCAGGTATGCTGAACGATACCTACTTACCCAACAAGTCATCACAGCAGTGATTCATCTTATCAGATGGTTTAGTCCAATGTTTTAATCAAACAAAGCAATCCTCACTTGTGTCTATTTGCAGTCTAATGATGCTTTGGGAATCCTTTATCATGTAATAAATTAATATGTAATATATCTTATAGTCTAAAAATAAATATAAAAATCAGTTTACAAAAAAATCTAAAACTGACCCAAAACAATTTTCGTTTTCAGTTACAGTAATTTAATGCTCGATATTTTAACAAGCTTTTCCATCCATATTTATGTTGTTGCATTAACCAGTTGACATCCGGGGTGTTAAACCCCCTTCCCATCCAGGCCATTTTTCAGTATTCAGCGCTGCGGTACTTTGACTGACATTTATTCCATCATGCAGCGCTGTACTGAAATGAATTGTATACCCTTTTTTGGGGACACATAGAGCTTTATTTTGGTGGTATTTAATCACCACTGGGGGTTTTATTTTTTAATATATTAAGGGAAAACGACAGATTTAAAAAAAAAAAACAGTTCCCCCTATTTTAAATTCTAAAACATTTATTATTACCAAATTTTTTGGTAAAATATAAAAGATGGGGCCACGTCGGGTAAAGAGACACCAAACATGTCAAGCCTTAAAATTGCGCATGTGCGCGGAACCTCAAAAAAACTACATTACCCAAAATTGGCCATAGGCGACGCATTAAAAGCTTTTACCGCTCATCAGTTTAGTGTTATCAGTGATTGATGGCCCTAAAATGATTGCTCTCACTGCGACGTTCGCGGCGATATGTAACATGTGTAGCGCAATTGTCATTTTCGCGTGCTGGCGCATGCGACGCATATTTACGTTTAAATGTGCGTAAACGAAGGTGGGGGGACTTAAACATTGGGGGGGGGGTTTACTTTTTTTTATTTGTGACCTCTTATTTTTTTAAACTTTTTTTGTTTGTGACTTTTATTTTTTTTTACTTTTTTTATTTATATAGATTTTTTTTTACACTTATTGTTATTGCTAATACATAGGGGGATACCATCCCCTATATAATAGCACAGGTACACTGACAGGTTCTCTTTATGGAGACATTAGGGGTCTCTAGACCCCTAATGTCACCTGGAGACCCCAAAAGAAGCTGATGAAGCACAGATTTGCTTCATCAGCTTCTTCTCTCTGGCAGTAGGAGCCAGATGACTGACAGGTGAATGCGGAAGTGGTGCATTCACACTACATAGGGAGAACAGCAAGGAGCTGATCTCCCTCCCTCCTTCTCCTGATGCCCTCCCGAGCCGGTCCCGGGCCGCAGATGGGCTAGCGGATCCCGGGATTAAAGGTGAGGGGTCAGGAGGGGGGAGATGGCGGCACTCGCGATTGGGGGGGGGCTCCGAAAATTCACGCCATTCAACCGATCGGCGGCTATAGAGCCACTGATCGGTTGTATGTGAAGCAGCCGTTAACGGCTGTAGTAACGAGCGGGTCTTTCCTGCCCGTGCGCGCGCTATGGGGCGCGCGCGAGCAGGAAAAAAATGCCGTCTGGAGACAGCAACCCGCTGATGCGAGTCTGCCGTCCGTCCGTTTTTTCTTAACGGGCGGACGGCAAGAGGTTATAAGTTAATTTTTTTTTTCTGGCCATGTTTCATGTTACATCAATATTTAGGGTATAACATGAAACTTGGAAGATCGCAACCGGCCCACCCCGTCCCTACCCCCCACTTACCTGAATCACAAGGTTCTTCTCCCCACAGGCTTAGTTAAATTTTTTTACATTTGGCACTGCTTTGCATGGCTCCTCGGTATGGACATAGATAAGAGGAAGAATCTGCAGGAGTCAGAACATTGCACCCAAATATTTTTTAAAGAGATGCAATGTGTGGATTAGCCACTAGAGGGGTGTTAGTTGCTAAGTGTGCTTTGCCTCTTAATAACTGATGAACTATTGTCTATACAGAAAAACAGAAGTATGCATTAATTGGCAAATGTAGTGTGCTGCATTGTGAGAAGCAGTAAAACCATTAATACCATTTACACAGCAAATCTGGAAGCAGAGGCTGCATAATTAAAGAGGAACTGTGGCCTGAAAACAACAAATTGTGAGCAGAAAGTTTTTTTCATTAAAGGAGAGACATAATATGTCTCTTTTGCAATAAAGGATTCTTGCCTTCCTCCTTGTAATCTTCTTCATACTGTACATGCCCAGCTCAGTATCAGATTCTGACATCTGCTAAGTGCTGGCATGGGGTATGGTTGGGTTTTGTGTCATTCAATGCCAGCCAATCAAGACGTCTAAAGACCCCAAATTCGGGAGAAGCCGAGGAGAAGTTGGGGCCGGCAAGGGAACTTTTGGACGTTGCATCAGTAGAGTGGAAGTTAAGTATAGGAGGAGTTTAGTTCTGCCTCAATTATCAAATGTGTTTGACCCATCTGCTTATATAAGTATACATTATACATTAGAAACAGGGTGTTTAAAACCCTGATTCATATTGAGAATATCAGTAAGCTCATCTCTTGTATATGTATATCTAAATATATTGAAATGACTAAACATTCCTTTTAAGGCAGTCATTAAACTAATTTATTTTAAAAGAACCGGGGCATATGTGTGTGTCAAAGAAATGTATAAAACAAATTAAACTTTAAGTCTTGTGAGGAAGCAAAAACGTTGAGTACTGTAAGTGTTATCTTTTTTTCCATATATACCCACAATTCATTTTTCTGAACAAGCTTTTGAGAGCAGTACAAGGTTGAAGCAGTATTAACCCCTTCCCACCCCAAATCTTTATATTTCCATGTCCTATTACATTGCTGGGGATAGTTTAATAAGTGCCCTCCCTTTCTCAGCCACCAGCTGAAATATTGCGTGACTCCTGGCTGTCAGTGACAGTTCTAGTCTCCAATGATGATCCAGGACTTATCAGAGCTACGGCACAGAGATAACATGCAGGTTGGAGGCTTCATTGAAAAAGTTAGCCCCCAGCCTAAATATGGCACTAAAAATGCCACTGCAGACTAAAGGCTGCTTGATACTGTAATTGTCAGACACATTTACAGTATTAAAAAAAATTATTAATATAAAAATAGAAGACAAATATTTTCTAAAAAATTTCACATTTGTCAAAATTCGATAAACAGAGGAGGTTTTTTTTATTAAAACAGTGTACCCCAAATAAAAGTATAAGTTCTAAAAAAATATAAAATATAACTGAAGAATGCTAACAAACATGGCCCGGGTATCTAGGATATAAGGCCCTTTAAACACGAAAAGGGTAAAAACAAAGTAATTGTTAAATGCCAAGAAAAAATATGCAATTAAGATAACATCATGTAAACATTAGAGAAGTGTGAAATATAAATCAAGATAATAAAAATGAGCAAGATAGGGAGTTTGAGGTTGACGTATGGAATGAAAGGGGGTAGAGTCGCAAAGTTAGAGTCTGGCATTTTTTCAGGGTAATGAGAATTGTAGCTGTGGTCCGGAGTCCCATCAATTTTTGTGCTACAGCACTTTTTCAATAAAATGAAACTAGAATATATTAAATGACTACATAAAGTAGCTAGATTACTTGGACCTTTTTTAAACCTTCTAGATCTCATCTATGTATGGTTTATGTGAATCACCTTTTAGCTTTTTGTGAGCTGTCTACACGGGGCAGAGTAACTGTGATATCCCATAGACATCCCTTACTGGATTTTCAATACTTGATTGCAGAGCTTCAGTTTTACAATACTAGAAGCAACCGTGAATTGTCAGTGTTACAGCAACATAGTTCAAAAACATTTACTAGCAGAGGACAATTGCTGAAATAATTGAACTGTCTCACAACCTTCTGAGATCCATCACTAAAGCAATTCCCTTTTCTACAGATACAGTGGTCCTTATTTGTACAATATTATGGCTACAGCTCTTTACCTGCTGTAACAACCAAATCCCCAGTGTTGTCCTATTATATGCTATTGAACCCACAAGAGTTGTGCTCACTATATGTAGAAGTCCCTGGTTCATGAAAGTGTCAGGTCGGTTCACTCCAAGACATATATCTCAGCCTGCACTAAACAGCATTCACTTTAATAAACTTTTGTCATGGGAAAAAGGATCCTAATTTATTATTCTGCAATCCATCTTGCTCATCTCTGATGACCTTGGTGGCCTCATTTCCAAGAATTAAAACCAGGAGGAAGAAATGCCTGACCTTTACTGAAAGTTACATCAAAGCCCTCATTCCAGCACTATTTTTATTACATTTACCTGAATGTAAACTCATTTCTTTTATTGTTATTTTCAAATGTATTTTGTATGCAAGATACACTAATATGCTAGAACACTGTAATAACAAACTGCTCTCATGCAACTATTTTATAGGATCATTAGCCACTGGGCTCATCAGTATTCAATAGCAGTAGGAATACGGCTTGAAGCTAGAGGTGTATGGAACCTTGAGCAGTTTATTTTCATTGATTTTCCTGAATCATACTGCAAAATTCTGAGTGTGCAGCAAATTAAGTAATGCAATAAAATAAAATGAATCAAGTTGGATAAATCGTCTTAGTTTTATATATTTTAGTTTACACTTTGCATCTCTCACATATCCGTAATTTCTGCGAAGATTGCCAACTAACAGCTGACCCAGGGGAGAATACTAATTATGGGACAGCTAATGACAGACACATGACCCAGCAGTTGATATAACACCATATGACCCATTATATTTAAAGAAATGGATGACCCATTCCAAGTGGTTGCTGATGAGGGGTTATATGATTTATTCTATTCCTTCCCTCTGTATAACCGTCAGCCATAGATTGGCAATTAATGAGGTAATATCCTCGAGACATACAGCTAAATTTACACATAAAATACACACGATATATAACAGCTGCATTACCTATTAACTGATTTGTAATTTTGTCCATCCAGTTCTTATCTCTAATACAGTTAGGTCATTCATCTACAGTGGAATTTTCCCTGCCCCCAGCCTGTGACTAGAGAAAGAGAAGGATCAGCCTGATGAGCTCATCCCTCTGTTGCTCTGCTCTCTCCTCCTATTAGCATACAGCTAGTAAGGACATAAGCACTGCAGCACAACTATTTTCTGTTTTATATCTGCTTTCAACTTTAAATAAGACTGTATTCCAGGAACTCACTCCAGAAGTAACAAAATAACTACAAATGAATATATTACTACCAATATAGGATTAGGTGAGCAGTCTTTTCAGAGTATACTAACCCGCAACAACCAATCAGAACCAAGCTGACTTCATTGAAATGAAATGTGATTTGCTGCTGTTCGTCACTGCAATTTCCACGTCATCACAGCTCTTTGCTCCATTCCTGTTTTTTTTTTTAAATTAATGCTGAAAACACATACTTTTTGGTGTATTTCTACTCTTATTTTGCTGGATTTGGACTTGATATTCTCTTCTTTATTTTACAACAGACTCATTGTTTTACTCTTGGGTTTTGTTTTCTTCTACATGCCCAGAATAGTTAATGCACTTTCACAAGTTTCTAGAGATGTAAATAACTTTTCTCTAACCCCTAGAAGATGCATCAAGTGAGCACAGTCTCTAGGTGGAGATTGTTTCGTAGCAGTGACCAATCATACATGACAAGTAGCAAGTAAAAAAAGAGAAGTCAGCGGATATATGTCATATAAAAAATATAGTACATGTGCAAATATATTTATATAAACAACATGGCTGGCAATATTTATAAAGTGGAGTTTACACAAGTGCCGCTATAATGACAACGTGAATATCTTCTTAAGTGCCTTCACACAGTGACATGCTATGGCTTCATCCGCTATCATCATAGGAATTGCCATAAGAAAAGATGAATATTTACACACCAATATACAAGCAAATGTTCTCCCAGAGAGTTTGACTTTATGCAATTTTCTTGCTCCATATTAAATCAAATTCAAGACTCTATTTTTCTCCTTCAACCTTTATTTCCCCCAAGAATGTAGAGAGACTGCAAACTGCAGACAAAGCATTGCTTTGTTTGTAAGATTTATTTTCAATGTGCCTCTCCAGTTTATCTCGAGCCTTACCAACCCAACGTCATGGCTCAAACAAAAAGGCTAAACTTTTCTGACAGCGCATCACTCGTGCTTTACAAAAAGATGATTTTTACCCGGCACTCAGTAGGGATCTTAACTTCTCAGATTTCCCATGATGTAAAGTTTAATATTAAAAACTCACATAGTTGGTATAATAGCCATTTGTTCTTATTTCAAAACTAATCATTTTAAATGAGCTTAAACATTTCTGAAATCTCCAAAGTTAGCTGCTTCTAGATGCTAAAACAAAACCAGTTCAAGCTCAATAAACAGTGCTGGAGTACACAGATTAGCATAAAATATATAGGTTGAAGGACTCTGCTACCATTGGACATTTGCATAATAACACAACACCATTTCTTATGGTCATGTAAAGGTCATAAAAACTACAATAAGCATAACAAAGCATATATCATATTTTAATTAGAGAGCAGATGACCCAAAAACATTATCAGTTCCCTTGCTAGGAGACATTACAGACATAAGTGCTTTGCAAAGTAATGTTCCCATTGTTTTTATACGTTACATTAGATAACCTGCACTGCCATCACGCAATATCAATGCTGCTGACCTATTATGGCAATAGTCTGACTGTTGGGACTAATTGTTCTTCTAAGGAGAATAATCTTAAAGGGTATAGAGATGTGCAATACCATTACATTAACCAGCATGATCATTTATACAAATAGCTGCATGAACAGTTTTCTCAAGTGCACCAGCAACTCTATTAATCAGTTGAACCTTTTTAATTTTCCATCAACAAAGCTGAAATGGTAACACAAAGAGAGAACAATAAGAAAATGTTTATTAGTTTTGTTACAATAAAGTAGTATTGCATAACAAAGGGACATTACACTGAGGATTAGGAGAGTTGTACGTTTGTATTATTGTGTGTTCTTGATTTTGTCCTTTGCTCTGCCATCACACATGATATGATAAATATCAAACGGTAACAAATTGTTACTCTGGGAGATTCGGTGCAGCACGATGCATCAGGGGCATTGTCTTCCAACCTATTGAGAAAGATTTACAGCTGGTTCAAAGGATTCCATGGTAACATGAGGTCTGTTTTCACTGGACTTCTTAATACGATTTATGAAAATTTCTTACCAACAATTGTCTTTTCTGCTGACATCCCCAAAGCAAGACTGATTTGTTGAGTCTCATGAGATTGTGAGTACAAAACTGATAATTATATTAAATATACATAGACAATAAAGTGTGTGTTTACATAACCATGGCCATAAATATCTAACTGAAAAGTCATTGTTCTGAAACCCCTTTTAAGAAGCCCCTTGGAGGAATCCACATCTAATGACATGATGGTTTAAAAGATGTTGCTCGGTCTTGTTCCATATTTAATTAACTTTTCTTTTTTTAAACTTGTGATGTCTCAGACAATAACAAATATGTCTTGAAAAAAAAGGGGGTTGAAAGCACAAGTGAGACCTCTTCACGCTTCCTCTTCTACACAGAAGAGAAGGTTTGCTTGGGTGATTGGTTGACCTGGGACTGCTTTACGCCCTGTGGGCATTTTCAAGCTTTCATAGTTCACTGGCGTGATGTAGGGGAAAAAAAAGAGCTAGAAATTAATTTTAAAAGTAAAAAAACGAGCATTGAATTTGTAATGCTTCATTGCTTTGCATTTGTGTCTTTACAAATTCAGTTGAACAAACATTGTAAAGAGAATGGTACATTTACCACTAAAAGGTAAAGCCCCTTCTGAACATATAATTGAGCAGCAGGGTGTGAATGAATTCATTACAGAGGATTAGGGACATGTTACTGACTTTCTGAACAGGTTCATTTAAAGGAGCAGCCAGCTTCACATTAGCTATGGAGAAGATATTTTATAAACTGTGGATATATTTAGTGTTAGAATGAAACACAAGAGGTATACTTGTAGCTCGAGTATACTTATGTACTTGTAGCAATGGTTAAGTTATTGTTACATTAAAACATTGATGAATAGTGCTCCAATGACAAGCTTTTTTTTTCCTTTACAGCAATGTTACATGGAAAGACCAAAAACTGTATAATTTTTCATACATTTAACACATATTGTAACATTTAACCATCTCAAAACTGAAACAGTGGTTTAGCAGGCTTAAACTGATTTTCTAAACAGTGGTTTAGAAAATCAGTTATAAATCTAGGCAGTTTAAACTGAACATATGATGCAAAAGTATAGTAAAAAAGTAAAGGATGGACAACGTTTCGGATCTCACAGGATCCCCTTCATCAGGCAAACAAGTTGAAGGGGATCCTGTGAGACCCCGAAACGTTGTATCTTGTGTTTTGCATTTGCAACAAGTACGTGAATAAATAGACGTACTGGATTTGCTTTGGAGTGCTGGTGTCCATCCTAGTACTACTACTACTACTACTACTACTACTACTATGTAATAAGTCACAGTGGTCAAGCATCAATGTTTTAATAAGCCAGTGCTTCCAAAAGTTTTTCTAAAGTACATTCTCCATTTTCCACATTTTTGTTAGTACCGGCCTTTAAAGGAAACTCCAATTTCATTGAAAAATCAATGTAACATGCAGTACAAGCTACATTGTAATTTCATGTGTATCTAAACCCTAAAAGCAAAAATGTAATATATTGCAGTTATTAACCTTTAGATGTGGTGGCTGCATTAGTTTAACTTTATTTTCATCCAGTGATCTGGCCAGTAAGTATGGTCTATTAAAGGAAATTTAAAAAATAACAAACTGTCCAGAAAAAGTGTCGTAACGAGAATTGAGACAAGCCATTAACATTGACTAGGGTCCTTACAATAGTCAGCTTTTATTCAGTTATATAAACCTTTATCCCAAAAGGAAAAAAAACTGTTGCTGTAACTGCTTAAGAAGTGTTAGCTGGAGTTCAGATTTTATTTTTTCCTCAAGCCCCTAAATCTGCTAGTCCATTTAACACTACCTTCTCCACAGGTTGACAATGCTGCTGACCAAGTGTGGTGCAATTGCCCCTCCACCTAGAACAGCTATAGAGGTAAAGAATTCCAACACTTTGCTGATAACCATTTATAACATGTTTGTTCTAGATTTGTGATTCAGAGGAATGAGAGGCAGACACGGCCAGGCAACTAGCACTTACAGAAGGAGGCCAGCAAAAGCAGCCGCCAAACGTCTCTCATGACATTACACAACTCCTCACTCCCCTTTATATGAGCTACAGCCTGACCCCATGTCATCTCCCTACCCTTTGCCATATCCCCAATGCTAAGAGTATGGGATTCCCTCTTGAAGTCAAATTGTGTCCTTTGTTGAACCTTTAACCCACTATAATGGGACATTTAGACTGAGGGTCACAGGGAGCAGTTTTTTCACTTGGGCTACAGACCATTCCTCCATATGCAAGGCATTGGAGTCGGGGAAGCTGAAATCATTGTTATCTCTCACTTCACCAACAACTTCTCGGGGAAACCAATGGCTTTAATATATATTTTTTAAGACCTTAGAAATAAAGGGCCAAATAGCATGTCAGCTTTCTCCTTTTGAGGCAATATGCCAACAGTCAGAAGATCCGAATCATGCTCTCATTACTATATGGCTTACTATTGACATGTACTAACTCTTTTAGGCCATATTTCACAGCAGAATGAAACCTGACTGCACATATTAATGATACAACTGAGACTTGAAACAACACATGGAGCCCCTGGCTGCTATCATACTCATGGCTCTTCACTACGCACCTGTGAGACTTTATCCTTCTTTGTTTTTTTCATGTCTCAGCTCCCCTCTCTCCCTCTCTCCCTCTCTCCCTCTCTCCTTTTCTGCCTTACCTGTTTTTTCCCTACCTGCCTTCCAAGCTGATGCTCTCCACAAGTGTAGACTGGCGCTAGACATTGTCTATGGCTGGCTTGAATTCAATGCAAAGCTCCTGATGTAACATACCTGAAGTCTCCCATATTTTCCTTTGTTAGAGACTTTGTATACTATTCTGTACATGTAGTAAAGGTTATACGTGGGGGGTGAGAGGTTAATGGGTGGCGCCACACCCCTATAACATTATAATAAGAAAAGCTTAACAAACAATTTAGCTTTTTAGGTGCCAAAAAATTGTACATATTCCTGTTTTTCATAAAAAACATGTTTTATTAATACACTTTAAAAGAATGTATTAAATCACTTAAGCCACCCCAAATATTAGTTACATAATACAATACAAGTATGGGACATGTACAATAGCATGTGCATATCTTGACCAAGTTCTTCTGAGTTGAACGTATCATGAATAGCAGTAGGCTTGACACGTTCCGTGGGTATGCTTCAGGAGCCTTAATAATTATCCCAACTTGTTATACAGTGTTTGAGCAACCACCAGCAACATCCATGACATCCATAAGAGGGGTGCAGTGTGTCACCTGCATGAAGGCTTTCTGGGGAGACCAGGACCGAGTTCAATGAGACTGCCCACTGAGTTCAGAGGTTACCACCATGCATGGTATTTAGATACCAAGACAGAAGAAACATCCTCAGGTGCAGAAACAAAATGATATATATATATTCCAATTATACATGGAAAGTGGTACCAACCCAAAGTACTACCTGCTTCTCCTTAATGCCACTTACAAATGGCTACAGCTGTCAGACGTACCAGCGAACTAGTAGCGTGGTAAGGAACCCACTGACAGGAAGCGGCCGATAAGTCCAGAAACTAAGTACTATTTAGGGGCAATCCAAGAGAGTAGTCAAAGTCCAGTCCGGGTCGAGGCAGGCTAGATGTTCACCATAAGGTGAAATAACTCACCAATAAGCCAGAGCTCAGGCCAGGTTTTTGTTATAGCCAGGGGAGGTAAGACCACCCCCCGGTCACCGAGGCAACCAGGAGGCCTTCCTCCCCGGGAACCAATAGCAGGTGAGAGAGATGGAAGGTGTGTGCTGGGAACCCCCTCCTGCAAGGCCCACACCTGATGGCCCTAATGGCGCAGGAGCGATACACGCGCGCTTCCGGGGATGTGTGCGCAGCCTGCGTACTGCACATGCCGCACGACTCGCGCATGCGCACCCGCAGCCCGGGCACCAGGAGTTCTACCAGGCTGGAGGGGAACCCGTGCCCTGCGCCGTGCCCTTTGTCCCCGAGCAGAGGTAACACCCCCTGCTTCCTGACAACAGCTCCCACAATAACCTCTGTTTATGCCCCACTTGAGTCCCTCATTAAGGGGGCCAGCTCCTGAAGAAGCATACTTGCAAAACTCATCAAGCCTACTGTGATATATGACACGTTCAACTCAGAATGACTTAGTCAAGATATGTACATGCTATTGTACGTGTCCCATTCTTAAATTGTAGTATATAACTGATATTGGGAGTGGCTAAAGTGATTTTATACATGCTTTAAAAGTGTATTAATAAAACACGTTTTTTTTTAATGAAAAACATTAACATGTACAATTTGTGGCACCTAAAAAGCCCAATTTTTCGTTAAGCTTTTCTTGCCAATAAATCATTACTGGTGCTTGTCTATGTATTCACCAACATACATTTGCTGGAGGCTGTACCTTGGAAATTCCTTGTACTCTGAATGTATTCCTAATCATTTTCTGTATAAACCTAATCAAACTTATGTAACAAGAAGGGATGAGTTCTTTGTAAGCATAATACATTATTTAAATATCATCTCTATTTATCAAACAGGACTTCATATTTGGCTTCTTGTTTTAGACGCAAGATACACCAGTGTAAACTGTAACCTTGGCACTGGAGTCTGAGTTATCTGATGGGAAAGTGACTTGACTTTTCAGCCGATGAGTGTAGATGAGCAAATGCAGCATGCTTCCAGGTTGACTTTGCCTTCCTGCAGCTCCATTCAGCTGCCAAGAGCAAGGAAAGGAAGTCTTTTGTAAGCTCAAGCTGAATTCCAGCCTTACTCTGAGGGCTTGTTCACACCAAATGCGGACCAGACCTGCATGAGTTTCTGCACACACAGTGCAGTGTTTTTCTGCAGTTTTTTTTTTTTGTAGCCTAAAATGGGCTTTTCGTGCGTTCCAGGGCATTTGCATGCATTTGTTATGTGTTTGCATACGTTTTGGTGCGTTCCAGAGAGGAAAAAATAGGAAATGCTGCAGTTTTTCCACATGCTCTGGAACTGAATGCTCTGGTGTGAACTAGAGCCCAAAATACCATTGAATACATTGGATGCATTTTTGATACGTTCTGTAACTACTCTGCCTCTGCTCCGCACTTGGTGTGAATACGCGCTCAGTCTTGCACAGCTGTGCCGGCCCCTCTCCTGTACTGACATGCTTACTCTGGTTTCACTGCACACCATGAGCTTCTTAAAGTGTGCATTCAAATCTGCAGTATGTGACATAGATCTTGCCTCATTTTCTGGCTGGAGGACATCCAGTATAATCTATCCCTTTCCTCCTCAGCTTGATTATCCCTGACTCCTTTAATTCATTGCATTTCTGTATTTTTAACCATGGAGGCTCAGCATCACATGTGGGCGTTACCTAGGGCAGACATCATTCAAATGCATTTTGTCTAGGCATACCTACTCCTCGAGATATCCACCCATCAAGGCATTTCGGTAATTGCATAACTTCCCCCAAGAGCCAGCACCACTTCATGAATCAGGGCTGAAGGTTCTTAAGGTCCCCACACACCTTGCGATAATCGTACGATAATCGCGGGAAATCCTGCGATCGTACGATTATTGTAAGGTGTGTGGAAGCCGTGCGATCTCTACTACTGTAAGGTCGCACGGCTTTAAACTTACGAACATGTTCGAAAACCCGCCGAACATCGTAGCATGTTCGTAAGATAAAAGCCGGAGGGGCCGGTGTGCACAAGCGCACGCTGCCCGTTCGGCATTGCGGTCATCGGAAGCCTGCCCCTAAGGGGGGCGCGGCTTCTGATCATCGCAAATACGATCTGCCTGTCTAAGATAGGCAGATCATACGTTTTTTTAAGTACCTTACAACCATCGCAAGACAAAAGTCTTGCAATGGTTGTAAGGTGTGTGCCCAGCCTTATGATGGGGTCGGGCAGGTAAGGTAAAATACAAGCAGATTAAACTAATGCAGGGCTACGGACTTTCTCCCCCATATGTGATAGTGCTACTAATCACTAAGTATCAGAACTGTCACATAAAACAAAGGGGGTGAACATGTGAGGCAAAGCCATAAATCAGGTGAAACTGTGCTCACCTAAACACCCAAACATGAGCATAGTGGGAACTCTCTGGCTTTCCTTGAAATCTCTGCATACTTGATTTGGTTACCAGGTTTCACGGTCTCTAGGAGTTCTCTCCAGCTTTGCTGACAGTAGTAACATTACTGTTACTACTTCTGTCAACCAACTGCTGGTGTAGCAAGTCAACCCTAAAGAGGAGGAAAGATCTGTGCTTTCTCATCTTCTAGCTCCCCCTTCTAAGAAGCTATAAGGGGAAGGGGGTCCTTGACTGCAGCTTTCTGGAGGCCTAAAGTAAAGGTTAGAAATCAGGGGTGTCCATGTATCGTCACGTTTGCCTGTTTGTTACCTGCTGTTGCAACAACTGTACCTTTGTTGTACACATATTGTAAGGATTGTACATTTGTTGCCCATGTGTTATAACAATTGCCCTTTAGTGGTTTATGTACCGACAGGGTTGTAATTTTTTTTGCCTTTTAGATTGTAAACTCTCACAAGCAGGGCCCTCTAAACCGTCTAGTCTTGAATTATATTGTAACTCTACTGTCTCGCTTTATATTGTAACACACTGCACAAACTGATGATGGCATTATATACACCAATCAGCCATAACATTATGACCACTGAGAGGTAAGGGGAATAACATTGATCATTACAATAGCACCTAGAAGTGGGTGGCATATATTAGGCAGCAAGTAAACATCTTATCCTGAAGTTGATGTGTTGGAAGCAGAAAAAATGGGGGAAGTGTAAGCGACTTTGGGCAAGTGTGAGTGACTTGCCAAATTGTGATGGATAGAAAAACTGCAGCTCTTGTGGGATGTTCCCTGTCTACAATGGTCAGGACCTACCAAAAGTAGTCCAAGAAAGGATGGACGGCCAAAGCTCATTGCATGTGGAGAGTGAAGGCTGGCTTGTGTAGATGGATCGAATAGAAAAGCTACTGTAGTTCAAATTGCTGGAAAAGTTAATGCTGGTTCTGATAGAAAGGTGTCTGAACACACAGTCGTAGTTTGTTGTGTATGGGGCTGAAGAGCCACAGACTGGTCAGGGTGCCCCATGCTGACCCGTGTCCACTGCCAAAAGCTCCTACAATGGGCAAGTGAGCATCAGAGCTGGACCACACAGCAATGAAAGAAGGTGGCCTTGTCTGATGAATCACATTTTCTGTTACATCATGTGGATGGCTGGGTTTGTGTGTGTCACTTACCTGGGGAAGAGGTGGCACCAGGATTCACTATGGGCAACTCGGCGGAGGCAGTGTGATGCTTTGGGCAATGTTCTGCTGGAATACCTTGGGGCCCTGCTATTCATGTGGATGTTACTTTGACATGTTCCACCTACCTAAACATTTTTGCTGACCAAATGCACCCCTTCATGGAAATGGTATTCCCTGATGGCAGTGGCCTCTTTCAGCATGATAATGTGGCGCCTTGTCACACTGCAAAAATGGTTCAAGAAACAAGTAACAAAGTAACAAGTGTTTAAGTAACAACGAGTTCAAGGTGTTGATTCAATCCAATCGAGCATCTGTGGGATGCACTGGAAAAACAATTCCTTTCCTTGTCCGCCCCACCTCTCAACCTACAGGACTTAAAAACAACTGTTACTGATGGCTTGGTGACAGATACCACAGCAATCCTTCAGAGATCAATGCCTCGACATGAAAGGGCTTTTTTGGTGGCAAAAGGGGACCACTCAATATTAGGAGAGTGGTCAAATGTTACAGGTGATCAGTATAGATCCTATATAATAATAACATTTAAGTCAGTGCTGTTTGTTTAAAGGGACACATTATTATAATTGTATCTATTACATGTTACTAGTAAACCATGCCACTTTTTCACCACAATTTTCCACAGTGCAATACATGCGCCACCATGAAACCCTGAAATTCTCTTCATGCTGCTACGATTCTCAAATGTTGCCGCTATTTCCCCCTTTTTCCCTTCAAACCTCTGGCTCACTGACTTTTCATTTAAAATTCCCAGGTACGATTATATCAAAAGAAAACAAAAAATGTATCTCTGTAGACTACAGAACACCTTAGGATAAGAAGGGTAGGTGTTTTGGTAATATAAAGCACTTTCTATCTTAGGGTGACGGAGCTGCTCCCCATAGATACTAGACATGTAAGAGGGCAAAAAACATTTTGTTTCAATTTTTGTTTTTTAGGGGTTTGGGTCCGAAAGTTAATTCGTTTTGGGATTCAGATTCAGGGACATCCCAAATTTCCGTTAATTTCGGATGAGTTAAATATTTACAAATAAATTCTTGTTGCAGCAAAGTTACGTCACGGGACTTGTTCCACCCCTTTGTTGACATTCAGGAGCAGAGTTGTTATGACAATTCTGCTTCTGAATGCCAACAAAGGGGCGGAACAAGTCCTATGACATCACGACTTGCTCTGCCGCTGTGCTCACATTCGGGCCAGAGCTGTAATTTTGCGGGGAGAATTCATTGGGATCGGTCGCGTCGGAAAGTCGGCAGCCACCGTTCATCATGATTGACATAGATCTACATCGCTGGATGACATGATTGACCTGTGGACTACATTGGACTTTTTTTGTTTTTTTAATAAAGGACTTTTTTTTACAGTGTGGTGTGTTTTTATTACAATTTTACTGTATTTGTTGAATGAGTAGAACAACTACCCCTTACTCATTCACAAGGGGGGCGGCGTTAGAGGGGGCACCTAGATTCCCTCCTGCCCACAGACCCCCACAAACGCCTGGCCAGGGTTGTGGGGAAGAGGCACTTGTCCTCATCGACATGGGGACAACGTGCTTTGCCCGGGGGTCTTTTTTTTCTTTTGTTTTTTTTGGCGATGGTGTCCCACCTAAAATTCCTACCAGACCTAAAGGGTTTGGTATAAATTGGGGAAGGGACTCCACACTTTTTTTTTTATTTTACCATTCAATATAAATTCATTCAGAATGACAGTCGGAAACAAATTTGGATGCATGCAAAATTTTTGTCATGAACAATTTGAATATGTTCAGATTCGTTATTTTTTTAATTTGGATGTATCCAAATTTTATTTTGGAATGAAACGAATGGCACATGCCTAATAAATAAAGTACAGTGAGTGAGCGTGGTCACCCTAGGACAGGAAGTGTTTTTACAGGCAGAATTACACAATGAAAATAAAGGTAATACATTTCTGTAAAAAAAAAACCCAATGCAGCCACCACATGAAGAAGTGAAAAGGCCCAGTATAATACATTTTTGTTCTTGGGTTTTGATACACTAAAAAAGACAAAAATGGTTGTCTAGTCACATGGAAAACAGAATGTTCCTACTTTGTACTGACCACGATTACTAACGCTACACTTGTACCAGTCTACTATTTTTACCCGTCCTCTACCTTTATTACTATTTTTACCTGTCCTCCCAAGACATTTGTATACAATGCTTGGAACAGAACTGCTAAACTGTTCATTAGTTGCTCCTTGCCTTCCTCTTGCTAATATAAACTGCTTTCAGTTGGCGCCATAACTGCTGATCGCTAGTAATAATAATGTATTAGTCTCATGCTCTGTAACCTCATCTGAATCATAGATGCCTACTGCATCATTCATATTTTCTCCACCGGTACAACAGAATACTGTATGTGACAGAATACAATGTGTCACCGGGACACTGGCTTGTCTTTCATTACAAGACAAATGTATAATAATGAGATGGTTTTGAATAATACTCGGCATAACGTTTACAATTTCCACTGTTGCCATCTAACAGATAGCTGTGCAAGGCCTGAGTGTCCCCAGAGAGATTAGTGAATGCAGATCATATGTTGTATAAACACCTGGTTATGGGATTCAACATAACATACTGAGAAGCTATTGAAGCCAGGCTATAAATCTAGAAATGGAAAGCACAGGAAAATAAAGTGGCTTTTTAGAATAACTTCAGAATTAAAGAAATGAGGATAAGAATGCGTGCCTCAAGTTATTTGTCATTTCTTTAAAGAGGCCCTGTTAGGTTAGAAATGTGTTGTCTGCCTTTGCGGACTGGCTTTTAAAAGTATATGCCCTGGGAATGTCATACCTTTTCTGCCTTCACTGGTGTTAGGGAGTGGCTGACCTATAAGGCCTCTTTCACTTGGGCGGTCCCATCGGGTCCACATGTCAGTTTTTCAGGCGGACCTGATTAGATTGCCAATGCTAGTCTATGGGTAGCCATGTGTAAACGGATGGTTTCTATGGACCTGATCGTGACCGATCAGAGGTAATCGGATGCAAATGGTCCGTTTACATCCGATTCCCCATAGACCGACATGGGGTACAGTCATCCTAGTTTTTTCCTCCACTTCAAGATGGACTCCACAGCTGTGACATCTGATCCATACCACTCCGATCAGGAGAGGATCCATGCATGGATCCTCTCCTGATCAGCCCGTGTGAAAGGGGCCTAAGGGCTCATTCACATCATTAGCAGTGACTGGAGTTTTTAAGTAAGTCACCCCTAGGGCACATAGAAACTAATTTCCTATGTGTCCCTTTACACCACAATAGGGTTGTGATGTATGGCACAGTGCACTGCATATAAAGGCAGACATCCAGCATTTTTCTTTTACAGTGCACACTGTCACATTGCAGGTCACCGCACCACAGTGCAGCACACCATGCTGCTGTGTGGAGACCTGAATGTAGTGTAGATTTTGTAACTTCAAATAAAGAATGCCTACATTAAAAACATAAAAAAGAAAAATCTAAACAGTGTGAGGTGCAGAGACAGTGCCACACACGAGCCACCTTCTCTTACTCCCTCAGCAAAGTCCCACACAACTGTTGGACCAGTCAGGGAAGTCCACCTAATGCACCATCTGTAATGGTGTGGCAACAATGCTGCACTGCTCCAGATTTCAGAGCAGAGTTACCACTTTCATGCCTGCTTGCACTACATTGGGATGAACAAATGTTGCAGGGGTGTGTACCAATATTTGTACTGCTGATTTACAAGCGTTTTGTTTGTCAACGAGCACTCGGCCACACCTAGTCCAGCCCACTGATTTCTGGATTTGCAACACTGCCTCTGTTGTTGAAACCCTCACATTGTGAAGCTGCAATGTTTGGGAGGGGGACAAGTGAGACACGAATGTCTCAGGCAGGGAAAGTAAAGAAAGCTTATTGATTGCTTTCTAAGGTTTGTGCATCACACAGTAACTGGATTTGGTACTTGTTTGGAATGCCATACAGGATACTTTAGGTTATTGTTACTGTTACTTTTTAGATTCTATTTAAGGGAACCCTGTACTGAAAGAAATACGCTCTAAAAATGCTAATTGCCCGGCTGTTCCTGGCTTTAATTAATTACAATTTACTGATGTACAACAAGAATGCAGCAGTCAAAGGCACAGTCAAGTCAGAACTTCTGATCTGTCATAGCTCAGTAGGAAAGTAATAAAGACAATGGATCAGCAATAGAAACCAGGCAACTAGCATTTCAGATAGTAAGGTTAGTAATTACAACCTCAACGTTTCTATGTAGAAGCTCCCTTTAATGGTTCTCTGTTAGCATTAGGTAAATTAGGAATAATACATTTATTAGGGTTAGGTGTTATAGGGTAGGTAAAGTGTTAAGGTTAGTGGAAGGGAAAGGATAGGCGAGTCCTGGGAGTGGGGGGCATGGGCTGAATTATTATTTGGCGTATATGCCTTACACCTACAACACATCTACGGTGACTGAATGCCAACATACTGATACCAGAACATGTGGGGAAAAAATATTCAGAAGTCCCTGAATTATAAAACACTGACACACTCCTGGTTATAAAAAGCAGTAACAGATTTACCTGGTCATCGATGGCTAAATCACATGTAAAATCAGGGACAAGAGTTTAAAAAGCTGAAGACTAAGATACTTTTGTTTTTTCTTTTTTAATGTTTTGCAGTGAACATATTTTATGGCACGAACAGCCTTATCCAGTAGAAATTAGGAATGCCATCCAATTAGCTGAAGAGCAACTACAGAGGCTAAAGAGAATGAATAAAGAGAATCTTCAGGCAAGTGTTGTCATGGGGCCAAAGACAGTCAAATACTATTGAATTCCATTTTAATATACTGTATATTACTTCTAGTATATATTATAATATACTGTATATCTAGGTCTTATTCCATTTGCAATTGGCAGCAGATGTGTGAACTGAATGGCTAATGGTTGTTAAATGAGAAAAAAATGGTTGTTCTGTTTAGATTTTACACTAGGTACATTTTCAATATATTGCACATTATAATTATACAGGATTTATATTGCGCCAACAGTTTGCGCAGCGCTTTATAATATAAGGAAGACATTACTATCACAATACAATTCAAGACGGTAAGGAGGGCCCTGCCCCTAAGGGTTTACAATCTAAAAGGGAGGGAGAAGTGATGCATGAGGAGGTAGCTGTGGGGGGATGAATTGTTTGAGAACGTGATGGTTCAGTGGTTAGGTTGAGGTGGGATAGGCTTCCCTGAAGAGATGAGTCTTAAGAGATCACCTAAAGGCAGTCAGAGTGGGAGACAGACGGACAGGTTGGGGTAAAGAGTTCCAGAGGATGGGAGAGACTCCAGTGAAGTCCTGGAGGCGAGCATAGGAGGAGTTGATGAGGGAGCTGGAAAGCAGAAGGTCTTTTGAGGAGTGGAGGGGACGCTTAGGGTGATACTTAGAGACCAGATTTAAGATATAGCCGGGGGCAGAATTGTGAACGGCTTTGTAAGTCATTGTTAATATTTTGAATTTTATCCTTTGGGCTATTGGAAGCCAGTGCAGGGATCGGCAGGGGGGGGGTGCAGGCACTGAGCAGTTGTTTAAGTGGATGAGTCTAGCAGCAGCATTCACGATAGACTGAAGGGTGGATAGCCTGTGTAGAGTTAGGCCTGTGTAGAGTTTCAATAGTCAAGAGGAGATATAGCAAGTGAGTGAATGAGTAATTTAGCGGTTTCATTGGTGAGGAAGGGGCGTATTTTGGAGATGTTACGAAGGTGAAGGCGGCAGGATTTGGATAGTGATTGGATGTGGGGAAGAAAGGTGAGGTCTGAGTCAAGGTTGGATAGTTGCGTGATCAATCTCAAGGGAAAAGCTGGGGGAAGGTGCACGGGTGGGTGGAAATATCATGAGCTCAGTTTCACATAACATTAATGCACCATTATATTTCAAGGAAATATGGATTTAGCATGAGCTTTTCATCTTGGCATAGTTTCCAATCTATAGACCAAAGTACTGTCTCTACAATAGATACATCATACCAATCCTGTGTTTTACTGGATGTTCAAAGTACAAGGTTGGTATCTGTGCACACAGCTTCTCTTTTTTCTAATGCAGAATTTTCCGCCAGTTGCAGGTAATTTGAAATAGGTTACCAAAAATTAACTACCAAAGATTTGGAAAACTGTATGTCTCATTGGAGGCCTTTGTGCACTGAAGTTCTTAGTTATTTGTTACACTTAACATCTAAGAACCCCTAACCGTAATACGTATTAGGCTTGTAAGAAGATCACAAAGAAAACATATTTAGAGCTCATGTACATAAGAGTTTTCGTCCTGAGTTTGATGTATGTTTAAAAAAACATCAAAAGCAGATTAGCAGATTCCCATTGACTGCAATTGGGAAGTGTACAGTAGATGACAGCTAAGGCAGTTTGAACTGCTTTGTGTTGTGTTGCATTTCTTCAGATGCAGCATATCCTATTGAGCCCCGTGTTTTTTTCTGGAGGTGGAGAGCTATCCCTCTTTGTGAGCCGATATGAGCAGTAAAAACTGGTTAACATCTGAACTGTCGGAGCTGAAGGCGGTATTTGGAGTACGAGGGATAGGTACTTGAGGAAAAGAGAACCCAGACCACTGAGGGATAATACTACTATCACTAAGCTTTATTGGACAATTCAGCACTGATGGTCCAACCTTTCTGTTGAGTGCGGTGTGAGGAAGTTGTTACAGCACACATGAAGGGGAAACTGAGAGACGCTCACCATAAACTTGTTAAAATTTGAGCACACTGTTTTGGCACATCCATTGTGATTGGGGCTTTGATATAACAGCAGAGTGCATTTTATTATTATTATATTTTTTTAAATCATTGTATATTTTTTATGCAGATATAATATAGATTTTAATATATGTACTTTGTAATACGGATGATTTGTATTGTGTGGTACTTTTATATACACAGGGGGTTGCTATATTATATATTGCATTCTATTGACTCTTTGGAGGCTTTAGGGATTTATATACATTTGTTATGAATATATCTTTTTATTTTTAAGGGCAGTGCACTTTCATATTTTTTTACCCCCCTCTACCCTCCCTCTGCTCCAGTACATTAATACACATACTCCAAAATCACATCACAATTGCCCCTCCAAATACCTTTCCCCTCTACTTTTCTGATACTTTCATTTGGGATAGAGGAGCCTAGAAAATTGAACCAAAATTTCAGTGTCATACAGAATTAACATCTACAGTATGCTGGTATGCATTTAAGTGATATCCAGGAGCTCCAGTCATTATTGGAACAGAATCTCTTTCTTTGACAATGGAATGATATAGCAAGGTGAAATATTTTCTTTGGCATCATTGGTAATATGGTGTGCATGTGTGATAGGCTAACATTGTGCCATTTTTAGTGATGGCAGGGTCAGGCTGAAGCAATAGCAGCAAAAACTCTACCAGCCTTCCACACACTATATGTGGATATGTTTAAGTGAAGGCAACAAAAGTGAAACAATTGCACTTAATGATAAACTGAATTTATTTTCTTTTGGTAAACAATTCCAGTAATCTCCAGGTTCAGACTGCAGAGTAAACATTGAGAACGGTAACATACAAGTTAGTTTAACGGATTCAAGAATTTTTGGCAGGGCGAAACCATTGTTAAGAAAGAGAAGAAAAAAGTTTCGACACACAAAGCATCAAAATGGTCTTCTGGAGAAAAAATTATTTGACAATCTACATAATGACTATTGCATATATGGTAATGCTATTTGCCATACCGCAAGGCTTACAAATATATATATGCATGTATGTATATATTTATATATAGGCCTTATTCAAGATATTGTTTTTTTCCTCTCGACGAGAAAACATTTTCTGTGCAAGAATCTTCTTCTGCAGTATATAAAAAAATTCAATTCAGCTGTTTTATATTAAAATGAGGATTAAAGATCAAGATTTGCTGGAAAGGAAGTTGGAATACAGCAACCATTTTTCTTACTCTGTCTGCAAAAGAGTACTTTGACGTCATCCTCTTTCCTTGCAGATTTTCAACCTCTTTTCTTTGAATAGGGCCCAAGTCAGCTGTCTTTATAAGACTGATTTCGTATTGAACAACATAATACATGTGCAACACTGTATGTACAATAAGTTTATCTGGTGCTGAAAAGTCCAAACACATGAACACCCAACAGCTCCAATAATACAAGTTTTATGGTAAAATACAATGCTTTTTTTTTTTTCGATTAATATACATGAACAATCAAAGTTTCGTGCAAAGATTAAAACATGTTCCCTTTTCTGTGCTTCCAGAAGATCTTCAAATGGATGTGTTTTTTTTCATTAGCTGCTATGCTGGCTCATTGTATGGTTCTAAAAGAGAAAAGAAAAATATGTAAACAATATTATTCTGTAAAGCATTTAAGATTTATTAGGCATACTCAATTTTAGATGGTTACTGTATCATATTATGATGGTTAGGAATAAGCAAACCCATGAGGATTTGAGATTCTGACAAGTATGCCCCTGGATTCCATTTTGTAGGGGAATTATTCATCAATAATCTCCAGCTAGAAGTAAACTGATAAAGGAGTTCATTGAACCCCTCTCACCAGTTTACTTCAGAATCAGATGGGGATTCCCTGCCCTTCCGTAGTAAGGGGTCCAAAATCGGAAGACAGCCACTAAAACAGGCAGTAGATATTCACTTGTTATACAATAATGGAGTGGTGCACAGCCTTATGGCTATGCAATGTTATGATGCCAGTGCCCTTATTTGGACTATTAATGTTGGAATGGATATAGTTCAAATAAGAGTATTTATATCACAATGACACGGTACACTCATAAGGCTATGCCTGCACTATGTGTAATATGTGATTGCCCATTGGTCTTCTCATTCACCAACTAGAGAAAAGCAAGATTTGACAGGGTATCCACTGGCTCTCCCATAAAGGTATTGAACTAGTAAAGGGGAGCTTTTGGACCCCTTTTCCAGTTCACACAGTGGATCTGTTTGAACAGACTCAGATTGGCACTCCACGGAGAACACCTGGTCATCACAGATTGGACCAGTTCTTGCAAAGTGATTTGCTCAAAAGTGATTTTCCCATTATTATTCCTAATATTTCATTGTAGTTTTGCCTGCTATTGGTTTCTTTATGAGTGTGTGAGCAGCAGTCTTGCTGAATGACTACTGTGAAAAATCAAATGCAAGAACAGCCTTATGGAGAATGTACCTTTTCCAGACAAAGTAAAGGCTGAAAGGTTTATGCTCGGTGATCACTAAGGTTGTTCTTAAACTATATTATGTGGGGGGTGAAATACAAGCTTTGTGTTGTGCTCCCTTACAGGAATAACAGCATGCATTTGTAAACGGCAAGCATGGCTGTGCCCTTATAACAGTTGCATTTGTTTTTAAACATTAACACATGTTGGTTATATTAACATTAAAGAACTCCAGGCAAAGCACACGTCAGCAATAAATATGAGCTGTTTTTCTGCTTCTATATATTTTTCTTAAATGCCCGGTTTTGAAGAGCTTTCAGCCTGTAGCAGGAAATGAAACCGGTCTCTGACAACCTGCTGTTTAGTGGACATCTTATAACATAAAATCCATTTCATTCAGTGCAGATCCATCCAACAATGAATCCCCCATCAATTTACATTACCTGTTATTACAGGTTTACTGGTGACTGTTTTCCTTACTGGAATTCTCCTTCAGACTGGGCCCCCATGCTTACCATGATGCCCACTTACAGGACTACATAGTACAAAAGGTAACCCCCCGTAATACCTACTTCTCTCTAGCAAATACTGCCATGATGGCTTGTCACCTGACCAAGTGCCTACACATAGTTCACATCTCAACTAAAGGTTAGTATCATATTTAAATAATGCCTATCCCGAAAGTTATTGGTTGCCATTGCCAAACTCATCTACTGTCTTAAATACTTTGGGTCACTGACCCAGATACAGAAAGCAGATGAGGTCTTGTAAAATCAGCTCTTGTATCTCTAGCTGCATACTTGTATTTCAGTGTCTTAGAAAGTATTAAAGCTAGTGACAACCAGGCAACTGGTATTTTCAGAAGACCGTAATGCCGGCCTCTGTATTTCACTATATACAAGGCAAAGTCACTGGGCCACTATAGAAGCCTGGAGCAGTATTGTCTTCAGCAAAAGTATTCCAGGGCTTTTTATTTACCAAATATGATTGTAAGGTGCCAGAATGTTTAGAAATATGGGGGAGAAAGTTTAATTTCATTACAAGTCTACCCTAAATAGATGTACATATCCTGAAGAAATAAAAATATATGACCTTCAAGCATTTTAGAGAAAACAACTGAGCATTTTATAGAGGTACTAAATCAAGGTCATGATAAATATTTAACAGTGTCGTTATAATGCCAGGAAGAGTAATATCACAGTGACTGATCAATAAGAACAGGAAATTTAGTAGCAGCTAGAAATAAAGGGTTAATAAAAAAGGGATTTCACCAGAGTGGGGAAGGCCATGAACACAACTTTGCCATCATTTAACTTTATATAGATTTAGGTAATGAGAATCGGGTTGATTTCCACAGTGGTTTGACGCACTGTCAGTCTGTAAATGTGTCCATTGCCTTCTCTTGGTATAAGTCTTATGATTCACTCAAACAGCAGAAATAATGATATCATTTTGGTGTCTAGGAATAACCCTATGAGCAGTGAAAAACCCTGAATCCTTAATCTGTTACAGTTAGTATTTGTAAAGCCAAAACCCTTTTTTAAATTTTGTATAGAGTGTGGAAGGGTCAGAATTTTTGTCAAGTTTTTATTGATATCTATGTGTCCACTGGGGAGATTCACTCTTCTCTGTTTCTCCTGATCACCACTTTCTCCAAGACAAAAGTGATGGGAAGTTAAAAATTTTGACACACCATCGTTTCTCCAAGACAGAAGTAAAGAGAAATTTACCCAATGGGGTACAGGCAGAAAAGACTGAACTGACGCAGGTTTTCACCCTTCTCTATTTTATAAAAAATAAAAGAAAACGTTTTGGCCATTACACTTTACGGAAGACTGTGGTGTCACTGTCCACCTTCCATCCTGCTAAGTTTGAAAGTGAAGAATCAGAAACACATTGCTATGATGTTCTCTTTCACCACATGTACATGCACCAGAGCTTGATTGGCTCCTAGTGATTCCCTTCCCTTTCCCAGCCTGAGTGTTGCTGTACAAAGGACAACAGAAGGGTGATGAGATAGATTCTGCTACTTCGGACAATAAAAAAAAATCTTTTTAAGGAATACACAGCTTCATTAAAGGTTGTATTTGCCTCAAGGGACTTTTATTTTGCTTCCAATAACATAGCAGACTGCTAGCCATTAATATTTGCTACTTGCTAGTGTTGGGCTAAACTATGCAAGGGTAACTTTCCAATAATAAAGGCCAAGCATACAATCAAAATAATCCAGAAAACAAAACCTAAACCATAACTGGATTCATTTTCGAATTTAAGTTAACATGCTGCAATGAGCCAGCAGCAGCTAAGGTCCACCAGAAGCTCCAATAACAGGTTTTATAGGCACTCATTGCTCCCTGCCTCTATACTGTTAACTGGGATTTTTTTTATCATGCTGCACAAACATGCAGTACATCAAAAGTATATCATATGAACAGTAACCACTCTATGAATAACTTTCCAGCGTTTGAGTGCAAAACTTTGTTTCCATATATTAAGAAAAAATAAAAATGGCATCAACAATCAGCAGACGTTCGCTGCATTAATGTATGTCGATATCTGAATAAAAAACAAGAAAGAACAAAACATGAGATGTACAATACACAAGCCGTTAACAGATGGTGACAGTGCTGGAGCAGCATGTTACTTTTTTCCATAGTTCAAGAACATAAACAGAAGTAATTTATCATTACTGATTAACTAATTATGGTACACTACGTGCTTCTTGTTCAGAGGAATCTATCTGTTGACGGCTCCCTGGGAGCACTGGACGTCCTATGACGAGACCCATATCCTAGATTTGTCATCCTAGCAGGGGCTCTTGCCTCTGGCTCCACACCCAACCGTGCTTCGAACCGCTGATCTGCTCAACCTTAATTCCTACACTATAGACCTTTGACACCTTCTCACATGTCCTTTCTGACCCACAAGATATACATCATATTCGGTATTGAACATTCTGATAGTATTCATGCTCTAAGACCATACTATGATTGTCCCTTGGTTTTGGTTTTGTTCTCTGTTCCTGTTATGGATACTCTGTAGTTCTGTAATACTTCACACCCTCCTAATACATCCAGAATCTGTTATGTAGATACTTTCACATAGTTAGCAGTTGTAAGTGATTACACATTCCTGCGTAACTGGCTTTTATACAAGTTACTTATGCCACTATGTTCACATTTATGACCTACACTTTATGAATGTAACAAGTTGTAACCTTGTATTGTATTAGTGAAACATTTTCAATAAAAAAAATGTATATGCTTAAAAAAAAACAAAAAAACAATTAAGGACCTTCTAAAAGTGTCAAGCTGGCTTCTTGAATAACCAGGAGCATCTTGTAGCTTCTTGAAACTCCTATGGTAAGACTAACTCCTATGTTCCACAAAGAACGTTCATACTATGTTTTTGATTTTTAGATTATTTCAGACCACAGACATCACAGAAGTAACACTCTAATGTGTGAGGCCATGCTGGGTACTCCAACAAAGACATCACACATATGGTCTCCCACAGTGGCTGCCACATGTTGAGTGGTGACACTTAATCCCCCCACTCAACCCCTTTCATGAATTTCTATCCTTCATACTAGTCTAACCTCCTCTACCCATTCTGTCCACCTTTACCTTTGCTACATCATCAGCCCACAACAACCTTCTGCCCCACTAAATCTAATACCCCTCACATTATACCTTGTTTAACTACTTAGCCCGGAAGGACAAGCAATATGGGAACAGCTGACCCACCCAGTTTCTTTGTGCCCGAGACACCAATTTATGGGAGGTACTCTTCTCTACTATGCAATACTAAGCATTGCAAAGACGGGGATTATCAACACTGCAGAGGGCCAGACCGTTACATTCCCATAGCAGCTGACAATTCTTTTAGCCAGTAGAAAACATAACCTTGTCCTGCACTAAGGATACTGAGTTAGCTGGGTAGTGATAGTGGGTAGCAGTAAGCTGGCAATGAGTGCAGATAGGTTTGAAACGTCTCTCTGCACCTCAAAAGTAAAGAGCACCTCAGACCCTAGACCAGTGGCTTTACAATGCGGTGTCAAAAAAGTCCAATGTTCATGTCCAGATTATGAAAACTTGCCTTATCCAGGGGTGCAAGAACTAGTACCTTAGTATTGGATAACAGAGGAATGTCCAGCTCCAGCAAGTATTTGGACCACTTAACTATATCAATTTGTTCTGTGCATTGCATTCTTTCTTGTTCCCATCTTTGCAGTAACACAATTTTAGAAGTAAGATATTCAACTCCACTCTGCTCTTTGCCTTTAAGCGCTTTTCACTTTTTTTTTCTTGTTTCTTACTAAATCAATTGGTTTCCAATAGCCTGGATAATAAGTCTTCTGACCTGCATTCTACTTTGACCTATTAAGGTCATCCTTATGCTCAGACTTATAGCCGATTTCGGAAATGCCTGCAAGTCCTGCATTTCATCTCCTGCCCACTCAGAATAAAGGTCTCTTTAAATGTGAGTGTACGAGTCCCATCTGACGAGAGAGGTATCCCTGTTGTGGGCAATGGAGGGACAGAAGCTTCTGCCTTTATTAATGAATGCAGACCATTATGAGTCTGGCTGGCTCCTGCTCTGTTCCCAGAAGCATATACTGTACGTGACTTAAAATGTTGTAATATTGACACAAAGCGAGTCAGGCACCCCTAAGGAAAATTACTCCTTGGATATAATGTAGGCTCATAACAGCTCTAAGAGTACAAAATACAATCCTCAGGGATCAGGCTGACATATACCACATTCTACCTAGTCCCTGAACATTACAAAGAATTTCTTTGTGAAGGAATTCTCAAGGACAGCATTAAACTGAGTTTTGCAGCATCGTTTTAACTCCGAGCTCTCGGCACTAAATCGTTTGCTTTGAATCAATGAAAGTGCTATATCATCTGCATGAATCGATGAATTTGGTTCAATACACGTTCTATTAAATTATACTTTCTAATTGAGATTTTCTAGCACTACCCCCATGCTGTAATTTTCAAATAGTTAGACAGGTTGAAAGTTCTAGACAAAGAATTGAGCAAAAAATGCACTTAGTTATGTAAAAAACAAAGTATGCATTGTCATTTCAATTTATAATGCAACAGTACTAGTAACCAGTTAATGCCTATACAGTTTGTATAATATGTGCCTCAGTTCTCATAGAAAATATCTAGTGTGTTAATGTTTACTTGGTTTATGAGGAGCTGACCGTGCAATCTTGCAGACAGAACGAGGCAAGTTAAATTGCCCAATGCTCAGGCTTGCATATTTTCATAAAGGAGGAACACTACACCATTTTCTGTTTTATTTTATCTTTTTCTAACATTTAGTAGGATGAAAAAAAGCATGTCTTATTTTTGGTACAACGTTATGAGCTCCTATAGAGAAGGTCTGTATTTGTCCATAGGGTTGTAGTGAGTGGTTGTGGTAAATGTTTGGTCGGACAAACCGAGATTTGGCCTTGTGTTGGGGGTACAAGACTAATTTCAATTACATACAAGATATATTTTATTCCAGATATGGCCTGAGTGGCAACCAATGACCACTTGGGGTTATACGTACAACAGAGTAAACATGTGCCATTGTCAGGAACGCATATCACTGCCTTACTATATGCAGGGGAAGTGTTGGTACTGCCAGCTTGTGGGGAAGTCTCATATTGCATCCTCTCTGCACTTCTGCTATCTGCTTCATTATTACGGCTTAGGCATAGTTGGTGTCACCTGCATGTAACTCATATTGGGCTTAGTGAAGATAACTGGCTCTCTACTCAAACACTGCTGCACCATATACCCTGGACTGTTAATTCCTCAACCATATGAGATATGCTAGTTCGGTCCTTAGTGAACTACAATTCACAACACGGCCCCAATGCTATATAATTGAGGGTGTGACTATACAACACAAATCCAACTCAATGCTCCCAGGATAAATGGTGTATGATGTGTAAGGGGTTCCGACTGCACTCACTGAATTAAAGTGTTACCGTGAACCTCCCTCCTGAACCATTTCCACTTACCTCCGCAGTTGAGATCCAACACTCGCCACCGAGCTCGCAGGAATCGTTACAGCCATGCATGGTCCAGTAAATTAAAGTGAACCACATGATTTAAAGTGTATCTAAACCCCAGTTTTTTTCTTTAAGAATAGGGTAGGGATAGAGTAACCCAGTCCGGTTTTTAGTGTTGTCTGTGTTGTTGCCGGGGACATTCACCCCCTTCCAGTTGCCCTGGTTACTGTTACAGGGATTTAAAGTGCAAGAAAACACAAACTTTTGTGTTGTCACCAAAACAGGAGCTAAGGAGTATATGTCAATCAGGGCACTTGCTGCAGTGATAGCTGTCTAAAAGATCTTTTTTCCATAAGGAAAATATTACCTTGCATTTCCTTGCATGTTGTGTCTATGGGAGAGAAAGTGGAGGGACATTTCCCCAATAGGACTGAGATAACATTAAAAAAAAAAACCCTGACAGGGGTTCTAATTAATGGCAACAATGAACATCTGGAATAATTTGTTTTCCTAATGCACAGATATTTTTAATCACATTGGAATTTACTGTACATATGTAAATGGCACAAGCTGCTCTTTTTCTACAGGGAAAAAGGAGTATACAACAGGGGAATTCATCAAAACTGAAGCAGACAATCTGGAGCAGCTGTGCATGGCAGCCAATCAGCTTCTCTCTTCAGTTTGTTCAGTTAAGATTTGAAAATGAAAGAAAGAGGCTGATTGGTTACCATGTCCAGCTGCTCCAGATTCTGTCTGCTCCAGTTTTGATAAATTCCCTTCAGTAGGTTTACCAGGGGTATGGAACAAATCACACCAGGTCCATCAATGCAAGAAAGGTTGGGCAGACATCCCTCCATCCATCATTTAATGACACCTGCACTTCAATCAGAAGTCTGTCAGGCCACTAGAGTATAACCAAATCCTTGTCCTTCTTATGCCACCATGACATTGCTGGTACCAGTCAGGGTTCCACCCTGACTTTACTGGTTTGCAGCATTCTAGCTTGGCTGCCATTTTACTCACCTGTTTCCTTCCTTGCTTGAGCAGAGTCTGGAACGTTGCTCACTACTCCCAGGCTCCCTCTTATGGCCAGACAGGAGAGCATCATCTGAGCGAGTCAGATGGGAGTTTCCTGTCTGACTGATGTCACACCACTCACTATATATAAACCATTCAGTCCAGTCTGACCTTGCCCTTGCGTGGTCTCCCTGCTAGTGCATTCCTGCTGCTGAGTATCCTGATTCTGTGTATGACCCGATCCTGGCTGATGTTCTCCTCTGGCTCCTGCTCTGGCTTGTTCCGGACAACGCTGATTTCCTGGCTCCAGGCTTGTTCCGGACGACGCTGATCTCTGTGTTCCTGACCTGGCTTGGACCACTATCCACTCCGGCTCCTGACTCTGGCCTGTTCCGGTTTATGATTCTGCTTGCTCCTGTGGACACTATTCTTAATACATATTTTAACTAGCACCTTTTGCTTGTCTGGTTTTCATTGTGCTCTGACAGTACCTTGTGATGGGACACTGGCTTAGCCTACATAATGGACACCTTTGTGGTGGTAATAAAATTACTATTATACTTATGTAACCTCTGAAATGAATATAATGCTAAAGCATCCGGCAGTTCATTTCATTTGTGATTTACCTATATACAGGATACTTTCTGAACTAGGCATCGTAAGCTCATTTTGTTTCTGAATCAAATAACAGCTAATATTGAACCATCCTACTGAGAATAGCAAAGGGAGTGGGCAGAGACACAATGAGCATTTGTGACACTTTTCTGGCGTCACTGCTGTCTAAGAACGTCCTATGCCAAATTCAGAAAAGAAGTGGGATAAATCTAATGCTATAATCCCATGTGTGACAAATTTAGGTAGTTCTTAAGGAGGACACGTTTACATTAGGTCACAAGAGCTGTGACAAAATTCAAAGAAATACCAGTGTTTTGGAAATAAGGACATTGACACTAAATAAGACCGATGCCATTTTGTAGTTATTTGTGTGGGCAGTAAACAGTATGTCCCCACAATCTTGCTGGTTGCAAGGATGCTAGCCACCTTGAGGCCATCATCGTGGTACCAACCAATGAAGCTAGACTATACAGTGTCTTGAGGCTTTGCAACAAATTCGGGTGCAGGTGACAAGTATATGAATTTACACATTCACCAACATTTGTCGTATGGTGGTCAGCAATGTAGATTAAAGTGACAAAGAGTGTCATGATTTCAGCACCTTCTGTTTTTCAAATATCATCTTGCCTTTTATTAGACTAGAGTTCTTAGATGCTTAAGAAATAATTGGGGCAATGTTACGAAGCGTAGCACCAATAATATGTAGCTTGCCTTACCTAATAAAGTTCATCTGGAAATGATATCCTCCATGCAATAACAAAAGACCAGTGTAAAACACAGGAAAGCTCTAAGAGGCTTCACTTCCAACTAATATATTCAGAGATTAAGACAGTGTGGTTCAGACAGATGTGCACATGTGCCAGTTTCTGCTCGTCTTTAAGTTCCGTTGTAATGTTTAATTCATTACATTTGTGCTTTCCAACAATACATCTGTGCATGCCTCGTCCGTGTTCATTTTCTGTGCTTTCATTTTAGATACCTGGAAAAGAACTTGAAAACCAACTTCCTGTTTGGCACAATGCAGATGTCTTAATCCTTGGTGGATAAAAGTTTCCCCAAACGTCTACAGAGCACATTCTTTGTGGCAGTGTTATATTTCATGCCCCTCTACACTCAGCTTCAATTAAACTCCTACTAAATATTTAAATGCAGGGTCTGGTAATTGGTTACAAATAATGGAACCTTAAATTAATAATAATTACACTGAAACACTCTGCACTATTCATGGTGTTTGAATACCGTCTAATCTTTTTTTTTTCCTATAGAAGAGAGTTTAATGGAACAATGCTTTCCTGTATTGTTCATTTTGTTTTGTTTTTCTTTTGCCTTTCAGAAAGGTGCATTTATTATGCCAGCAGCTCACTATTCCTTTAAAGTTCTTTGCCAGATTCATGCATTGATTTCAAACCCTGAAGTGACTGGTGGTCTTAGGATTTAAACCTTCGCCCTCTAGCGTGGAAAGGTGAACCAGTTAGAACGTGGGATGCACGCAGAGCTGAAATTTGTATGCAAAGGGAAACCTTTCAAATATTAATTCCTTTTTGCGGTGTACAAACACACGTGAGAGGTCTTGAAATAAAAGAATCTTGATGTGCGGGTGGCTGGGCTACTGGCTGCTTTTGTGTACACGCTTAACCATTTATACGTTCTGCATCAAAGGACAAGAGAAAGCTCTGCCAGTGTTTCTAGAGATAAGAGTGTGCCACAATCTATATCACTGTGCTGGAGGTCTACAGGATATGATAGCGCAGGTATACAGAGCAAGAATAGCATAAAAGAGAATTCTGTTTCATCCGACCCCCCACATTTCATATGCGATTTTTCAATTAAATGATAAACTCTAGGAAACCATAAAGAAATGCAACAAACCTATTATAGGCAATCATTGCCCAGATGGGCTTATTTAAAGGAGTTTAACAAGGTAAAAAAGTGATCAGTGCTATACAGACAACACTTTTTGACTGATTACACCTAAGTTGGTCAAGCCATAATGCCAGGTAACACATGGTGAAGGAGAAATCTGAAATATTAAATTCCTGCCTTCATTCTACAAAACAGGTATAAAAGTGGGCTACTCTGTGTTTCCATTAACGAATATTTAAATCCAATATTTTCTTTCTCGTTAGAAGAGTGAAAGCTTGAAACGTCTATTTTACTGGAAAATAATAAAAAATAAACAGGCTAGATTTACCAACACAAATGTGTTAATTTTTGGGTGCAAAATATACTTTAATACACAAAGCTGGCCAATAGGTCTTCTTGTTTGTCCAAAACATTAATAGGAAAGATTTGGGATCTATGTGGCTGTGCTATGTTATGATTGTAGGTGATAAAGTGGTTGTAGTATGTAAGAAAAAAATGAAGACCTCCAGGGATTTTAACATTTCACATCCTCTACAGTTAAAGAATGAAGCAAAAACCAACATGAATCCAGTGAGCAGCAGTTCTATGTAACAAAACATCTTTAATGAAAGATGCCATATTAGAATGGGAAGACTTGTTCAAGAAACAAAAGCTGATTTTTTTTTGTTCCAACCATAAATTTCTTCTCTCTGCATTTACTGGAGGACACGGCTCCTCAAAAAAGGTGTTTACATACATGGGCAGCAGCAGGTCAGAGGGGCAAGGTGCTGTGTCCTCCACTGAAAGCAGACGAAAAAATCAGATTTTCTCTTTCATTCATTGTAAAACAACTCCCTGCTTTAGATGATCACTGAATAGGATGTCTCAAAGCAATACCACAACAGGGTGGGCAAAAAATAGAATTGGAACCAGACTAGACATAGCCAGTCAAACTGCCACCTGCAAAACATTATGTCCAAACTGGCATTGGCTGATTCCGCCACATTAACCTTGTAAAACCTGGTGAACATATGAATTCACAACCAAATAGCTGCCTTACAAAGCTGTGAAAATGAGGCCATGGCACTCAGGTACACCCTAATAGCCCTGACTACATCTAAGGAGTATAGGATGACTTCTTTAGGATGGAGTGATACCACTTTTGGCAAGTAGGAGAGTCTTTGAGGCAGGACAATTTGATTCTTATAAAGCACAAAATATGGAGGCTTGCAGTACAACACTTCTAATTTTAATAACCTGAATGTCAAAGTGGTGGCTAGTAGCAATGCATTTCTCAGAGAATTTTGTTTTCTTCTCAGAGAATGTTAGCAGCAGGATCACTCTATTGTTCCCAAAGGGCAGTTTTTGCAATACCGACATTACTTGATGGCAACATGCATAACTCCCTTAATTGTGCTTAAAGCCAGCCACTGCACCACTCCCCGCTGAAGAAAGGCCAGGAGACGGGCACTTGAGGAAGAATGAGGATATCCAGACCAAGCAAAAGTTGTATTCCATATATGATGATAAATCTCATGGGTTGTGGCCTCGTAAGCCTTCAGCTTGATACAGGTGACTGCATCTGACATCCCTCTGTTCCCCGCCACTTGACTTTCAACAGCAAACTCATTTAAGCCAGCAACTGTAAAGCAAGGTGGTAAATGGGCCCTTGAAACAAAAGGTCTTCTATGAACGGTTAGTTCACACAAACATGTGAAACTCATTCCTCTGTTAAAACCCTTGTGCAAGAGTTTTGCCCACTCTTGTAAGGGCTTTTGACACCAGCACCGACGCCATGGCCGGACAAATGAATGTTTTAGCGATCATGTATATGGATCTAGCGACTGCTTCTATCTTCCTATCTGTAGGATTTTTAAAGAAAATGCTATCCTGCACCACAACAACTAGTGGTTTTGTTTAAACAGGAGACTGGAGGACCTACCACAGATAAACCACACACCCACTTTTTAATAAGCCCCCATCAAATGGATACCGCATCAAAAATGTGCTGTGGCAAATAGCCAAGACAGTCACTTTTTACTCTTTCTGGATAAAATGAATACAATAAAAGCCTTTGCGGAGTGCTTTGTCTTGTGCATCTCAAAAGCCACTGGTGCATTAGATGCAGCAGTGTGGGACACAATTTTAACTGTATCCCTGACTGACTTGATGAATGCCGACACCAAATCTTTCACTTGTATTATGGTTATTGTGCACTGTTTGTCATTGATCTCTGAGGCTGAAGACCCTGTCTCTGACCCCCTTGATCACCGCTGAGGCTGTGCCATCACCTTAGAGGGAGGAGGTGGACATTTTTTATCTGGTCATGTCTGAGCACAAATACTTCCCACTCAGGAAATCAAGCCCTCAACATGACCACCAAGGAATGCAGACATGTGGACGACCAGGGGCAGCCTGAGGATAAGAGAGGAAAACCTGATGATGGGAGTGAAACCACAGGCAACGGCTTACAGGTATTTCAAAATGGCTCCCCTTGCATTCGAGTACTACATTTGGATCAACAAAGGGTATCGCTTTCCTGCAGGCCCCCCACCCCCACAAAGAACAGAGCCCCTTCTCTGGAACATCACCCCCTCAATGCTACTGGATCACAGGTCAGTGCAGGATCAAGCCCCCAGGAGGAGTAAGCTTCCTGCAGGATCAAACCCCCTGAAGTAGTATGCCCCCAACAGGAGTATGCTCACAGCCCCGAATCCCCATGGTCCCTGGGCCAGCAAATAGTAACCAACGGACCAGCAGAAAAGTAAAGGTAGTATTTAATGCTGAATGCCAGGTATAAATATTTATGTATACCTACATTGGTCCACGTTGGCCCAATTTAAATATACATATGCTATACCTGGTAGGGCCATGGGAACCCTGTAACACACTGTAGTAGCCAGGTCGCTCCTTGCCATAGTGGCTATTTAGTAAAAACCTATTGGGTTATTCACAAAAGGGTGAAGAGTTTGGAAGTGAACAATCTAGAACAACATACAGTATCTGAACTGTAAAGTGAGCTGAATTGGAGATAGTTTCCAAATCAGCTATTTTGGCCTAGATTGTTCGCTTCTTCTACCGTCTCCAAACTATTCACCCTTTTGTGAATAACCATGCTAGTATTTTTATCAATACTAGGCATTCTCTGATTGCATGACAAAAATATGCTAACTTGTGGAGTGGCACAGTGGTCAGAATTTCTGCTTTGTAGCAGTGGTGTCCTGGATATCAGAACCTGGATTGGCTCCGATATATACAAGTTTTACCTGTTTATATGTCATGGGTATTTCTTTGTCCTTCCACAGTCCGGAAACATACTGGAAGATTAACTCAGTTGCCTCTCATCTGGGTCTGTTATAAGACATTGCTAATATAGTTTTGCAAGCTCTATTATGTACAGTGCTGATGTGAGGTTGAGGATTTTTTGTAAAATATTGTGCATTATGTTGATACATATTTAGTGGAAAATAAAACAGATTTATTAAGTTATTTATTACAATATATGCACCTATTTTCTTTATTCCATACCCTCAGCAAGCTGATAATTTCAGTTAAAGAGTTAAAATGAAATACTGGAATCTAAAAATGAATGAGTAGATGGTAGCCTTTCTGTGTCCCAGAATTTATTTTCCTTATTTGTCCCTCCCCTTAGGTGATGCCACAGACAAGTTAAACAGAATCATTTCAACATTTAGAGATGTGCTGTAACTATGGAGAAACTAATCTACAGTTTTCCTCTTCCCTTAATTTGCTTCTCAAAGTCAATTTTAATTCATTACGACAAAACTGCATAATTAGGGGGGTGGGTTCTTTTAAAATGAAGTATTTAATTTGATGCTGGAATAAAAGCAAAATTGCAGTTAGCAGAGGCCAGTCTACTGTGTAACCCTGAATACTTGTAGAAATTCAAAGGTAAGCTATAAACAGGCATACACAGCAATACTTCCTAGTGTGAACAGATAGGCAATAGGAGGCCAGCTTTCTAATCAGTCCTCAAAGGAGCCTGCGATAAAGAAGTACCACTTATCCTAATTTAAATCTAATGCAGGCCTTTCACCCTTACAAAATGTAGAGAAGAATAGCTTCATTAGACGGAGACAAAAAAAAAATCTGTAAGCCACTTGTAGATAGCTTGTAAGGCAAATAACAAAACTGCTCCAAGATCGGATATAATTCTGACAGTACAATCAAGAGAGAATTATTTTTTGGGTGTTCAGACTTCACAAATTAATACTAAGAGAATACTTGATCAAACCAAGTCTATTCAATGGGTAATTTTTTCTATTATGTGTGAAACAGCACTACTGAATAAGTTGTTTAATAAAATGTTTCATACAAATGCTAATGAGTTGGATAGTTATTAAATCTTTGTCGTTGGCTAACAATATCAACAAAGTCCTGTATGAATGGATGTACTTCAGACGTATTCACTTAATGTATTATGCCAGTTATTGTAGTTGTGAAATGTTATTTTGTTCACAAAACCCATGCCATGTACACATAATTAAGTACATTATATGGCTTTGTTTATTTTTATGTATACACTTTGAACTATAATAGCCCGCAACTACTTCAAAAATATGTCCGAAGTCAAATGGTGCACAAACATTAGAGACAATACCAAAAGCATGACCTATCTTATGCTGGGCACACACCTTACAACCATCGCACGACTTTTGTCTTGCGATTGTTGTGAGGTACTTAAAAAAACAAACATACGATCTGCCTATCTTGGACAGGCAGATCGTACTTGCAATGTTTGCAAGCCACGCCCCCGAGGGGCGGGCTTCCGATGACCGCAATGCCGAACGGGCAGTGTGCGCTTGCGCACACCGGCCCGTCCGGCTTTTATTTTACGAACATGCTACACACCCGTCAAACATCGTACGATGCTCGGCGGGTTTTAGAACATGTTCGTAAGTTTAAAGTCGTGCGACCTTACAGTAGTAGAGGTCGCACAGCTTCCACACACCTTACGATCGTGGGATTTCCCGCGATTATCGTACGATTATTGTAAGGTGTGTGGGCACCCTCAGACAGACAAACAAACAAAATCAAAAATATTGTATTAAATACACATTTTTAAAACATCATGGTTCTCTCCCTATAAAAAATAAACCCTTCCCCAGGGGCCTCACACAAAACCCACTGGGGGGAATTTATCATAGCAATTGTGAGTGTTTGAACTTCCACAGAATATATTTAATTCACTTTGCACTAGATTTATGTTACTAGTGTAATGTTGTTCATAAATGAAGTTAAATAAGACTCCAGGAAAGAAGCCTCGTAACTCCAGGCAAAAAAAGCTTAACTGTCGCTGCTTGAAGTGGTCATGAGGACTTCTTAAGTTCCGATTGTTTTGTTAGGTCTTGCTCCAGTTTCAGAGAGCCGCAGAACATGTGCAGATAAAAACGGGTGCAAAACACGTGCAATTGGAAAAGTAGGCAAGCTTAGGTCAAAACAGGTGCACATGTTAAAAGACAGATTTTCACATAAAAAGAAATTACCTAAAAAGGCTAAAACTGTCGCAATTGCTTTGATAAATTCCCCCCACAGTATCTTGCAAACGTAAAACAATCACAAGTGCTGTACCTATTACAGCATTTCTCAACCCTTTTTTTCAGTCACGGCACCCTTTAAAAAGTATGCAAATCTTGAGGCACACCAGTCTTAAATGTAAAAACCACAAATGTTAAAAAAAACATGTGCCCCCCACAAAATCCATACCAGATGACCTCATACAAAAACACAAAAAATAGGGTTCTCTCCACATACAAATCCCCTCTTTCACATCATAAGTCCCCTTCTGTTATATCAGAGTCCCCCGCTTTTACATTAGAAGCCCCTCGTTCACATCAGAGGTATGATGCTGTGTGAAAATTTCAAGGCACCCACAAGGAAGCCTTTCTCAACCAGGGTGTCGTGGCGCACTGGGATGCCTTCCACCCCAGTGTGCCATGGCACCCTGGTGTAAAAAGGCTGACCTATTACCACATAAATACTCTAAACAATAACAATATAAAAATGGATGTTCAAAATGGGAGTATTTTGAACACCCAGAATGAACACACAAACACAATCTGGATATATGCTTGGTGTATAACTTTGCAAAAAATAAGCAAAAGACATACAACCCATAAGTGTGTCTAACAAAATATGTCACACTCTTTACTGATCATGGACCATATGGTATGTAAATCATTTTGCACACATTCACTGAACTTAATTGGCTTGTAATAACTTTCCTTCCGTCACAGTCAATGTGCTATATTCAAGTGATGAATTATCTTCATACAAGACAATGTGATAATCTTTATCCCCTCTGCTGGGTGGTTTGATACACATTGATGCCTGTGTGGTAGCTGTCAATATAGTTTCATGACATTCGCTGATGTAAATTATTGGCATATTCCAAATGATATAAGTGGGTGGGATGTAATTTACTCAGAAGAGTTGTTTTCATAAAATGTCACATTTTGCCATGTTATATCCATATGTTTTATTGCTGCGGTTGCATTAACTATGGCATAAAGTCATTAGGGATTGCTGATAAACACCACATTACTGTGTATAGGTCAATATCTCTGTGCACATATAGATGTAATCTGCATCCAGAGACAAAATGATTTTTGACAGTGTATGTCCATACTTCATTCATAATGTGGTAATCAATTTTCCATTCCAGTCATGTAATGACTCAGATAACAAAGCATGACACTTTCATACCTCCCAACTTTCTGAGATGAGAATACACCTAGGAGGTGAGGGACATCTTCCAGCACAAAGGAGAGAATTTATGAACGTGTTTCTGACATTTTTTGTCGCAAAAATTAAAATGTCAAGCTATATAACTGCAAAGTTTTTATCTCTGCAACTAAATTGATAAATTCCCCCAATGTATTTAGGTAATGGACACACCCCTGCCATGCCCCCAGTTATGCAGACTATTACAAATGTATAAGCCAAAAATGAATGGGTAAACCCAGAGTTGTTTCTTTTTTCACTATTACTCTTTCTTTATAATAAGATTTTGAAATGGTAAACAAGATAATGAAGAAATAAGAGCAAGGATTTAGTTCAGAATCAAACTTGTAGTAGGTAACTAGAACCTTTTCATAGGTCTCTGTACATCAGAACAAACAGAGGGACAGCTGAGGGGGGAAGAGGGACAGAGGGATTAGGTTCTAAACACTCCAGTGTTTGTAAATAACTTGGGACACATAGTACTATGTGCCCCCAGTTATGAATGAACAGGAGGTGATTTACATCACCTCCTGTTCATTCATGAATTTCTCAATGGGGAGAAGCACTCAGTACAGAGGCTCCTCCCCATTCAGAAACTGCTGATAGTAAATATCTTAGTATCAGCAGTTTGTGAATGAATGGGAAGCCTCTGTACTGAGTGCTTCCCATTCACTGAGTGCTGAGGCTGCAGAAAAAGACATTGAGGACTCTGTGTCCTCAATGTCTTTTTCTATTTCAAAAGGGAAATGGGGGGTGGTTGCTTAGGAGTTACTATTTATGGAGAAGGGGGAGGCAAATCACTCGATGAGACATAATAGAGTTATACTCCTGGGTGGTTTTCCTGAATTTTTCCTCCCTATGATAAAGGGCAGCAGAAAAGTCAATTTTTCCATTAAAAACTTTTATCAACTTTTTTTGAAGAATTAAAACATAGGGGTCTATTCACGAAGCTGCCGAAGGATCTGGCCGTAGCTTCGGCCGATCCTTCGGCTAGCTTCGGCCCCAGGACCCCTTCGGTTCAGCAGAACCGAAGGGGTGCTGTACGGGCTATTCACTACGGGCTATTCACAATA
>NW_017307141.1:308123-314910 GCF_000935625.1 Nanorana parkeri | reverse complement strand
GACCCGAAGCCACACAAAGCAAGCCGATGTACGGCTGATTTCAGCCGATGTACGGCTGAAATTAGCCGTACCAGCCTGAAGTGAATAGCCGAACAGTGTTCGGCTCACTTCACTTCAGATCGATCATTCACTCGGCTGCCCTTGGCAGCTTTGTGAATAGACCCCATAGTGTTTCCATAACATTTGGGCTGCAGAGCATACTGGGCTCCCAAAAAACAATGTTCAGTCCTATCTTTTAATTTGTTGACTGCCTCTGAGTCTATGTGGGTCTGTGTGAACTAGCAAGAGGTACAGTGGTTAGTCCCTGCTCATTCACCTATGTGTGTGTGTGTGTTGTGAATGGACCTAAAAAGCAGCAAAAGAGGTGAAATTACACCAGCTACTCTTAGCACAGTGGTACCTTACTGCAGCAAATCTAAATTCAACAGTCTCTACCATGCCACCTGCTGGTTGGTTGTGCTACATATTAGATATTCCCATTTAATATTTTATATTTATCAGACTAAAAGGAACCATTGCTTTAAATGTATTCAAACAACTATACCATTTAAAAAAATCCTGAAATGCCTCACGTTTTTGCAGCAAGGTGCAAAAAAGGAGCAGGTGACATATTGTGGAGTGCAACAAATGTTCACTTTGGATGTGTGTTTGAAAGCTGAATGAAGGATTATGTGCTGGAAGTAACCCTTTAAAGTCATACCTATATACTGTACTCAAGAGTGCAAACATGACAGATATCCTATACCCAACAACCCTGTAACTGAGACAATTTCTATATTATCTTGTAGACCATACACTGTCCTGATCATGACAGCCGTGACTTTAAGATAAGACCTCAGTAGGTTCATAATAAAGCTGATTGATGAAGAGCATGTCTCTGGAGCTTCAACAACCAAGACAGCTCATAGTGCTGATGTTTCACACGCCATAGTGTTTATGGTATTATTGTCATGGGACCCTAGTTGACAAACATGCACAGCAAAGGGCAACACTGGGTGAAGCACACAACACTCTGCTCTGTGTATTAATGTAAAGTTCATCTAGACACAGGCTGCAGATCAATTGATTGCAAATATCAATCTAGGTGCAAGTAGCTGCATTCCATAGAAATTATCTGAGAATTCTCACAAGTGCAATTCTATGTTTTGAGCACAAGCCATTTATGTTAGATTGACCACTTAGGAAAAAAGCAAAGTTTTGTCCAAATTAGAAACTTATACCAGTAAAGTAAATACACTATGAAATAGCTACAGAATGTTAGAATTGGGGCAAAGGTGGTTGTCAGCTTTGCAGTCAGTAAGATATATGAAACCACGTACTAATCTAACAATCGTCTTTTTAGACCAGATCTGAGATTGTTAATAAAGGAGCATGAAGTTCTCAGTAGAATCACAATTGTGTGTACATTGTCAAGCAAACAAAGTAACCGATGTTACCAACTAACCATAGATGTAGTAGAGAAGTCAATGGAGTCACCCTGAAACTGGAAAGTGTGCTGCTGGCTGGATCCCTAGCTGAAAATACAGGGAAAATGGACTAAAAAAAGGTCGGGTGCAGCCATTGAGTTTCTTGCAGACTAAAAAGGTGAAGCCTATATGGTAAGAGATGGAGAGGAGGACTCGCCTACTTTTTTGATAAAAAGTTGAAATCTGAATAGCTGTAACAGTGATGTTTAGCCTGCTTAAGCTGCATGGGAAAAATGTGTTTGCAATAGTTTATGGAGCTCTTACATGCTTGAATAGAAAGTATTGTGATGCGTCACCTGAACTCCTTACAGCGATTGGACCTCGATTAATGGTCGTGGTGTTTATAGTGGTTGCATGGATGTTTTCCAAAATCGTAGAAGACGGAGATCACCAGCACTCAATCAAAAACATTTGATTCTTTTGCTTATTTATTGAAGAAACATGTCACAAGTTTCATTTAGCCAACATTTCGGAGCCATGCAGGGTCCCCTCTTCAGGGCAACAATGACCACTGTGTGGCCCCAGAACGTTGGCTAAATGACGCTTGTGACATGTTTCTTCAATAAATAAGCAAAAAAATACAATAGAATGCTGAGTGCTGGTGATGTCCGTCTTCTACGATTTTGGTAAATGGAAAGGTCAACTTGAAGCTACAACAAATACTGTATATGTTATCCAATTACATTCTCCAGATTTCCCTTTTTTCAGTAACAATAATTTTACCTTTTGTTAATTTCTATCAAGATCCCTATTAATGCCTGCAAAAGCAACGATACACTAGCATGCTATAACGTATGCAGGTTAATGTGTGAGGTATTTGTAAAGTGTTGGAAATGTAGAATTTCGCACAGGGCATGTATAACATACAGTAGTAGTGCTCCCTTTACTGCCATAACATTGGAAAGAAAGTAACAACTAGTATAAGAGTCAGTAAACTGGATTTCAGAGGGAAATGATGGAATCAGATTGAGGACACAAATGTAGTGTATAGCACTACATTGTATTACAAACAAAACTAAAATAAATAACATTCAACCGCATTTGTAAATCACATATAACACAATAACTCTAAAAGTAAAAAAAAAAAAGAAGAAGACGACTTCGAGACGTGCAAAAAAATAAAATAAAAATGAATGTGCAACACTTAATAAAAGCAAGAAGAGTATGTTATACGCATTGCTAACAAACCAAAGCAAAATCATACAGCACAGCTGTAGGTACACCTTGCCATGTTTCATTTCTATGCTGTAGGGGTCTATTCATGAAGCAGCCGAAGGATCTAGCAGTAGCTTCGGCTGATCCTTCGAATAGCTTCACTATAGCCCGTACAGCTCCCGAAGTCAGTCGAGCCGTATGCATATGCTTCGGCTCAACTGAGCCGAGGTGAAAGCTGAAGCTGGCCAAGCGGCCGTCTGACAGCCTGCTTCTAACAGCTGGGCAGAGCCAGCCGTGATCTTACGGCTGGCTTCGGCCACTTGCAAGGAGATCAGCATCCCTTGTTACCGGCTAACCAGGGACACTGATCTCCACACAGCCCAACTCTCCTGGGTGCTCCGGGAGTCTCCCGCTCCCGGCCGCCCAGAGGTGAAACACTGCTTTTTCCATATTTTTTTCTATTCTGACATAGAGCCGTTGGCTGGCATCAGAATAAAAAATGTTTTTTCACCATATGAATGCATTGCTAGATTCCTATTGGCTATTTCAATTTGCAATAGCAAACTAGCTATTGCACCCACCCACTGCTGCATTCAATCAGCAGAGGGGACCTGCAGTTCTCCATCAGGTCCCCTCTAGTGATTGACAGCAGCAGAGGGCGGGTGTGATAGCCAATAGGAATCTAGCAATGCATTCCTATGGCGAACATTTTTTTTTTTGACGGCAGCAGAACCGCCGGCCTATAGAAAACAGTTGGGCGGAGCTAGCTGTCACTGCTAGCTCCGCACAATCGTTTTCTATTAATTTGTTTTGAACTTTTTGAACTATTTTTCTGTTCTGCTCGGTCCCACAGAGGGAGCGAGCAGAACAGCCGAGCCGAATGCCGCTCAGCGGCATTCGGCTATTCACTCACTGCTGTTTGGCATCTATAAGAATAGACCGAACAGCAGGGAGGAGCCTGCCGGAGGTTCGGCTTAGCCGATCCAGATGTTGGATCAGCTGAGTCGAACTCCTTCTGCACTTCGGGGCGGCCGAACATCCTGAGCATGCCACGCGAAGCCACCCGATGTACGGCTGATTTCAGCCGATATACGGCTGAAATCAGCCGTACCAGCCTGAAGTGAATAGCCGAACAGCGTTCGGCTCACTTCGCTTCAGGTCGGTCATTCACTCGGCTGCCTACGGCAGCTTAGTGAATAGACCCCGTAGTTGTCCAAGTTGATGGGGAAGTGGAAGTAAAGCTGGCCATACACTGTTCATATTTTGGCTGAATCTTGCTGACTCTGCAAAATTTTAGCAGTGTGTTGCCTCATTGGTACCACTCCATTCGACAAAAGTTGATTTTTTAACTGAAGAAGCTGGTCTGGAAATTCTCAGCCGAAGTCACTGTTTTGCCATTCTGACATGAGTACATGCGCTGGGGACAATGCATTTTCAGGGAGCCGAATGTGATCAAATGCTAAACAGCGTGGTTGAAGGAATTTGATCATTTTCTCTCATTCAGCCCCCTGAAAGTGCATAGTATATTACTAGCTTAGTGCTGGGGGGGCGCAGCATAATGTATTTTGCATTTGCGAACGAATACTTGAATTGCAACATCACTGCATTTTTATTAGAATTTAAGTCACCACTAGGTCCTATTTATAATAATTAACAGGTATTTAAATATATATGTTTTTTATGTCCCCTGTGAATTATCAATGTATAAATTCTTTGAAGATTAACATATTATTTTCTCTGAACTAATAGCATGTTTTCCAATTAAAATGTATCACAATAGAGCATTGTGTTTAGTTGAGGGTTTAATTACTGTAATACTCTCAGGAGTAATGCAAACTAAGTTCCTACATAAACAAAAATTAACATTTTTACACATGTAAATTCATACTGCTTTTCTGCCTTCTTCACCAATTTACTGCTATCACTGTGTTGCTTAACACTAATGGAATCTGACACCAAGAAGTATAGCCGGATTAAAATTGCATTTTCCCAGAACATTGAAATCTCACTGATATGAGTCCTGACACTTGACATCACTGAGCGTTATGTATAATAAAAATAATAATGTGTGATAAATATGGAATAGCAAATTCCACAACAGTTATTTGGTTCACACAGACATCAGCATCTATTAAGAAATAATACTAGCTCTGATTTATCAGATTCATTTTCACCTGTACAAACAACTGGATGAAAAAAAAGTATATACATCTGAATGTTTATTCTTGGTACATGCTAGGTGAATTCCCTTAGAATTATTATTCACATAGCTATAGGAGAACTAATGTTTCCTAACAGTCAGCACGGAGTTTAAGCCATATAATGCATGCACGTACGTTAAATACAAATCTATACTACCACTGCCAAATACAAGACAGCAAACTACATTTTCTTGTAGATCTATGCATTTGTACATAAGCAGAAACAAAAGGAAACAATGTATGGTAACAGATTGATATCAGTGAATGCTGCACTAGGATTTATGTGAGTGAATGTTACCAGCTGCAACAAAACCTCGGTGAAAAAAACCTAAAAAACAAAATAGCTACCTAGGGCAACACAGTAGCTATTTTGTTTTTAACCACTTGCTGGGGTGTTAAACCCCCTTCCTGCCCAGGCCATTTTTCAGTATTCAGCGCTGCGGTACTTTGGCATTTATTTTTTGGTGGTATTTAATCACCACTGCGGGTTTTATTTTTACTATACGACGAAAAAAGGACCGTGAATTTTGAAAAAAAAAACAAAACAGTTTTCCCTATGTTAGAAAACATTTATTATTACCCATATTTTTGGTAAAATATAAAAGATGGGGTCACATCGGGTAAATAGACACCAAACATGTCAAGCTTTAAAATTGCTTGCGCCCACAAAAATCGCATAAATCTACCATGCCTAAAATTGGCCATAGGCAACGCTTTAAAAGCTTTTACCGCTCATCAGTTTAGTGTTATCAGTGATTGATGATCCTAGAATTATTGCTCTCACTGCGACGTTCACGGCGATATGTAACATGTGTGACGCAATCGTTTTTGCATGTAGGCGTGCCTGATGCGTATTTACGTGTATAAGTGCGTACGCGCGGTGGCGGGGGACTTTAAACTTTTTTGGGTGTTTTTTTTTTTAATATGAGACTATTTTTTTGAAAACTTTTTTTTACACTTGACTTACAACGTGATTGTTATAACATTGGGGGCTACGTAGGGGGAGGGCGCGGCAGACGGGGGAGGGCGCGGCAGACGGGGGGGACGCCACACATTTTAGGGTTATACAAGCGATTGACCGGCTGTAGAGCTGGCCAAATGCTTGTATGAGACAGCCGGTAACGTCTGTTATCCTTCCCGGCGGTTTCTGCTCGCGCGAGCAGAAAAAGAAAAGACGTACGTTTACGTGACCCCACCAGGAAGGATCCGCCGTCCGCCCGTAATTTTACGATGGGGTTATGTATGATAATTTCATTTTGGATAGAGTTGGGAAGGGTTTGAACTTTGTGATTTGTGTCACCACTGGGGAGACTCTCCCTTCGTTTGTCCTGGTGACTCTTGTAACTGGGAATAAAAGTGAGAGAACATCTGCATTTCTGAGTGGTAAGTGAGTCAGGAGCAGAGGGGAAATCTTCCAAGGGGCACAATTTTTTAGGTGACAACTGTCCAGGGCGAGCCATACACTATTATACATTTTTTTTCCTGAATAAAAAAAACTGATTCTTCCATCTATGACAAACCGCATGGAATCGAATAAACTTCTGCTGAGGCTATTGTATTCTGAAAGCCAGTGCCTGCCACTGTCAGATAACATGATTCCTGTGAATCAGCCGAAAAGTTTATGGCCAGCCTGAGAGGATTTAATTTACTGTGGAGAATACTCCTTCTCAATATATGTTGTGTTTTAGGACAGAAGTGATACATTTCCCAAATGAGACACAGAAAGAAAAACCTGCAAGAGATTTTAATCAATCCCTGTCCAACAAAAATAATAAATAAAAAATTACATATACCCCAACGATGGAACTTTCTTTACTTTATATTTGAAATTTTTAATTGTAGTGGTCCTTTAAGCATCAGTCTCACATCATGGTCCAAGTCTGCACAAGAATGCTTTCTTTACCCCAGAGGATCGATGACTTTCCTCTCACCCCAAATTAACATGCTTAAAGACCCCCGGGGGGG
>NW_017307141.1:294036-307926 GCF_000935625.1 Nanorana parkeri | reverse complement strand
CCAAAATAAAATGCTTAAAACCCCCCGGGGGGGGGGGGGGCATCACAGTCAATGGTGCCGTACTCCTCAGGTTGGTGGGACCCGGATACAGACTACATGGCGACTTCTCATTCACCCACTCTCAAGAGATTCAAGACACCTTAAATTTTGTGATAAATAACATTTTATATCATTCAAAGTATACTATTCTCTTTGAGCATGTTCAATGACTTGATATCTCCAAATGTTGCCTTTGGCTCTTCACTTGTGGTAACTTATTACTGGGTAAATATCACTGGATTGCGTAAGAAGGTAAATATTTAACCATGTGGCCTGCATTTATGGAGGTTACTTAAAAGGACAATTAAGTTGCCCCCATTGAAAGTGCAATGGTTAAAGTGTCACTTTATTGCATAGCAACATTGACTATCTAGCACATAGGGTGGGGAAATCTGCTTTGAGCCTCCATACTGATTTTTTTTGTGTGAAAAATGTTTAAATAAATGAAAGTTTATATATCATATCTTATGCAGTACTTGTGAAGTCAGAGTTTGCTTTACTGGGTTTGTAATAAAAATGTTACAAGGGAGACGTTTCCTAAATACTTGTTTAAATCACTTTCTTAAACCATCTCAGTGAGATTCGTACCTTCCCTGGCTCTAACAAGCATTTAGTGTTGGCAAATATTTGTTCTCAGTTCTATAGCTTTTATACTATACATTTGCCATTAAAAATTTAAAATGTTGATCTTCACTAAGTCCCCATTCACACTTGGCGATTCGCAAATCGCACGTTTGTCGCGCGATTTGCATTTTGCGCAATATCGCGCGATTTGTCGCGTGATATCGCGCAAATGCTTGCATCAAAAACCATTGAATCGCAGCAAAATCCGCTCCAAAAAGGGTCCTGCTGTAGCGACACACGACCCTTTGCCCCATTGCAAAGCATTGAAGAGCGATATCGCACGGTAAATAGCCGCGATATCGCGGGAATTACCATGCGATAAATCGCTCAATGTGAACGGGGCCTTAAAGCGACCAGTAGAGCAGACTTGAAAATAAGCATAGTGGACACGACTATCTTTTTATTTAATTTCTGAAGCTGGCCAAAAAATGGCTTTAGAGTAAGTTTCTCAAAATGCCTTTTGGGTATATTATTCATATACACTGCCTTTTCCTTCACTCCCATATACCTTTCATACTAATGCAGTTACTGCAATCATGTGTTTATGACTTGCCCACTGCTAGCATACAAAACAAACCAACCATTGCATAGAAGTTAAAGGACAAGTTGACTTTTACACTAAAAAACAGCAGCTTATTCCAGGACCAATCAGGAAGCCAGGCCAGCACATCATGACTCCCCTCCTGGCTTCCTGATTCGTCAGGAAGCCAGGCTGCCAAGCTTCCTAGCCAGTCAGGAAGCTGGGCGCATCATGACTCTCCTCTTGGCTTCCTTTTTGGCTAGGAAGCCGACTTCATGATGCAAGGCAGCTTAGCTACCTGACCAATCAGGGCAGCAGGTCATGACATGCCGCCGGGCTTCCTGATTGGCTGCCTAGCAATAATTGAAGCCGACTTCCTAGGCAATCAGGAAGCTGACTCCTTGCTCCCTCTCGGCACTGCCAGTCAGAGGGAGATGCCCCTCTGACCTGAAGTTTTAGTATCGGTGGGGAGGTATTGGAGCATTTTGGTGAGTGAGAGGGCTCGCCTAAATACTCGGTATCAGTGCATCCCTAATAGATAATCCCATAAAGAGAATTAGTGCATGACAATGAGCTAGGTTAGTCCGTTCCTTCAATACGTTCTTATATTTACAGGTAATGGAAAGAGAAAAACAAATCTTGTCCAAGTCTGTTATGAATTTACTAAATTCTGAAACTGAATCCTTTGTCAATATAAAAGAAAAACAGCTTTTGTTAACATCAACCAATGTCTTTTGTGAGTTCCTACTGTTTAATCTTGCAGTAAAATAATCAAGTTACAGCAGATGTAGCAATAGCCTTTTCCCTTTTTCCCTATAAATATCTATCCTAACGCATTATTTATATACAGTATGACGGATCTCTTTTACTGTGATCCCTTGGAAAGCGGGTGGGGGGAGCTGTCTAGAAAGCTGGCCCCGATATAAAGACATGGAATAAGCAATGCTAAATAATGCTGCACAAAGTTGCAGACAGTTCGGCTAGAGGCCAGAAAATGAATCCAATTTTTTATTCTGTCATAAATATTTCAGTGCAAATGTTCCTGATTTGCTGCAACTGTGGTTAAGCAAAGGGCCTCCATGTGAATATTAAAATAAAAAGAAAAGTGAAAAAATTTGCAAAAAAAAACCAGCTAATTAATTTCTTATCGTTTTGTGGAGGGAAAAAAATAGAAATATTTAACAGTGTGGTGTATCATGACACAAACAAGCGAGGGAAAAAAAAAACATTTATCCTGCTCTTCCTCTGACAGTTTCTCATAAAATATCTGCAGTCCATCTATCTTTTAGTACTTCAGGCTCCTCTGGAGAGCAGAAAATAGTAGTTTAAAGCTCACTTCAGTGCCAGTCTGCAGGAGATTGCTTTCCACAGGACTCCTGCTGATGGAGGCCTAGGGGAAGAGGCCTAGGAGTTATTCAATCAGCTCAAGACTCTGGGGCGGCTGGGGGTCCTTTGAGGGCTGATTATAAAGCTGCCCTCCTGTTGCCTGCCTCAGAACAGAACAAAATGAGCAGCCTCTTGCTGAGCAGATTCTGTGAGAAGGAATTTCACCTGTCATGGAGTTTGTCAGAATTTCAGGATTTATCTTTGTGCAAAATTAATAAAACACCAGCCTGGATTTCAGTCTAACTACTCGGCTGTGTCATCTCACGGTGATCTTTCACCTAAAAAGTCCGGGGGAACCAAGATAAAGTCATCGTTGCCCTACTTAAGCTGGGAACTTCTGCAGCATTGCCAGTAGCACAGCAAAAAATAAATTGTACTCGGAAGGTGAAGATTTATGAAGAATCTGATGTTTTTAGAATTCACAATGTTCCTTATGACATACATCCAGGGGTTATTTAAATGCTTTACCTCAGGGCATACAGGCCAAGTTATACAATTATACAAATGTGGGGAAAAAAATCATATGATATCTTATTTATAAGTACAATTGAGACATATCGGACAGACATTTAAAGTATTCAGGATACCCTTTAGGTGTGAATTGGGAGTATGAGGATCTTCAAAACAATGTAACTTTTTTTATTTATTTTTCTAGACAGGGATTTCAGAGAGATATGATGAGGCTTATAATGGTATATTACAACTACCCCTTAAAGTGAACCAACTATATAGCATCTTACAGATTACTGGGGCACCCTCCAAGTTACAGAATGGTAAAGACCAACATTACTGCTGAGTCCATCGCATCTAAGTCAAAAAGGTTTGTTATCTGGGATTAAAGGTGGAGGGGACAGTGCTTGCTTTAGGACATACGGTGCAGTAGGTGCACTTGATTAGTTAAAGTCTGGAAAAAAATTGTGTTCTCCTGTCCCCTACTTTACATTTTTTGTATCCTTTTGTTGTTTGCTTTGTTCAACTCCCCCACATCTCCATGACATGTTTTTGTGGTCAGATTTGTAAAAGCTAGATGTTTCCTATTTAAAAAGATCAAAAAAATAGCTATTCTGAAATGTGTGGAAATGAGAGCCTTATAGGGACATCCTTACCATGTTAAAGATAGGTTTCTGTACTAGTGACATAAGATAGAATTTCCTTAAAGTGATGCTACCTATTCCCTGTCTGAACGGCCTGGTCTTCTAAGCCTTCTATGCATTACTGATTGCCCCTATTCCCTTTCCAAAGTGCTGTTTATAGGCATAGATAGCAGTGCAGCACAGTATATGTAAACTTTCAGTTGCTGCAGTAACCTCGTCACGTAATTCTGTATCCTCACTGCGTTCAATTTCCTTCTAGGCACATAGTAAGTTCCTGCAGGGAGGTGGACTACACAATTTAGGAATAAACTTGGATTAAGTGAAGATGATTCATAATATACAGACTAACCTCTCAATTCCTGCAACATGCCAAACATTATGGGCACAAAGGCGCAGTAAAGACTCTGGTACCAATATCTGCAATATGTTGAGATTGGTCAATGGCAATGGATGGCTAAGAATGTGATAGCAAAAGCTTTTTTATTGTTCATAACCAATAGCAATCCAGAAAGAATAGTCAAAACACTGTTCTTGAGCTTAGAAATGTATAGGAAACCAAAATCAAGAACCTGATAAAACGTGGGGTGAAGGAGGGGTGTAGAAACTACCCAAATTTCAGCTCTTAAAAGATTCACAAATAGACACTACAATATATTGTCTATTTCTTAACTATATTACTATACTTAATTGGCACACATTGGTAATGTGACAGCATTGACCACTGAACAGCAGAATCGCGGAATTGGTGTATTTTCTTCTCTGAAAAACAATTAGATCATATTGACATGCAATACAGAATCCTAAAGTTGGCAGGGTGCTGTAAAATCCAATGTTTAAGAGAGAAGTGCACAGACTACATCAGTAAGTCAAATTTTAAAAAACACACATCTCAAAGTTATCAATAAATTTTGATCTAAGACAGAATACCTAAAATCTGCAGACCATCAATGACTACTCAGGTTCAAACAAATCTGGACAGTCTAAGGCGCTTTTGTCTTGCGATGGTTGTAAGGTAATTAAAAAATCATACGATTCTCGGTAGGTTTTCGAACATGTTCGTAAGATAAAAGTCGTGCGACCTAACAGTAGTAGAGGTCGCACGGCTTCCACACACCTTACGATAATCGTACGATTATCGTACGATTATCGCAAGGTGTGTGGGCACCTTAAGTCTGAAGCCATGCTCTCAATCTCAACCTTATGTAAGGATTCGGTCTAAAGAAACAGAGTGGTCTATGGTCCAGGGATAAGGAGAGAAACCGCAAATTCTTCTGGGTCCAGTAATTATTTTCATTTTAACTATAGAAATATTCAGTATGGCATATTAAAAGCAGCTATCCTAGCATTATCATCAGATAAAATGTTTTAAAGATAACACTAAAAAGAGAAACGACTACGAATGAGTGTTAACATTAGCAAGTGTTAAAATGAATTTAAATTCATAGACACCCCTTGATAAAATTTAATTCCCTCTAACACCTAGGAGGATAACACATTTCCATACAGAAATAGCCCCCTGCAGAGTCAGTGAATGCACAGAGACTAGGAGGCAGAGGATCAGGGTGCTGTCAGCAGGTCCCTGCAGAAATGCATTAACTCCATAGAAAGAGATAAGCAATTCCCAATGGTAGATTCATGAATTATAACTGAGCGCATGACAGCAAGGTATGAGTGCTTATCTTACTAATGCTTCACCAACATGATTTTCTATTGCAAATTAAAAACAAATATATTAAATCCAAAGGGCAGACATGAAGATACGTTTTATGTCATATTTGAAAACACTATGAAAAACCAAAGTGTTGGAAAGGTTGAAATGTAGTTATATTTGAAGACACACACGTATCCTCTTCTACACAAGGCAAGGCAATTAAATAAATACAACAGTGCACACAAATGAATTACATTGTATTCAAGGTTTTACCTCTTATCAGGTGCCCAGTGTCTAGTTTGGGAAGGCTGTCAAAAGAAGTGTCCTTTTATGCAATGTGGCACTATTCACATATCACATTTGTAATAAAACAGTATAGCCATACTGGTTATGGTGAGAAGAGACTAAAGGAATAAAAAAAAACTTCTCCAACCTAATAGGAAAGTAGCATAGTAAAGCCTTCTTAAAACGATAGATGTTACACGTTTCATTCCATCACATATCCCAAAAACAAGATTATTCCTCATTTCAGGATCATGGGCAGAGCAATGCAAATCATTCCATTAGGTACCAAACAACCAAATGAATATCCTTAACCAAATAATAGCCTATAGGGACTATAGAGACTAAAACTATAGAGGCATTTATTCCGAACTGCAGATGTTTCAGGCTTTTTTTTGCCATGACCAGTACAGTTTATGGAAGCCATAGCTTCTGAAACGGATGTATGTGGTTTAAAATAAATGGCTCAATAATATAATGCTATTAAAAAAAAAAATCACAGTTTCTAAGAAAACAATGTGTTGATTGCTTACAAAAAGAGACATGAAAATGATTGCTTTATGCCGTATGGCCAACTCTATAATCCAGATCTGGTGTATAGTAGAAATGTGGCCTAAATATAGAGCCATGTATGCAACTTGTATGCAAGCTTGTTCGTTCTCATTAGTGCAGCGCAACAAGATATGTTAACCATGACTGCTAAAGACTAGGGCTTGAGAAGCAACAAGACCTACCTCTCTATAGACCAATTTAAAGGCCAAAAGTGAACCCAAGTATCTGAAAATAGCTTTTAAAACATCCTGTAAACAGCTGCATATAGGCTGTGAACTAGTAAGGCATTTCATAGTGGTCCCTATTTAAAAGACAGTGAGGGGAATTTATAAAAACTGGAGCAGACAGAATCTGGAGCAGTTGCCCATGGCAACCAATTAGCACTCACCTTTCATTTACAAACCTAAACTGAACAAACTGAAGAGAGAAGCTGATTGGTTGCCATAGACAACTGCTCCAGTTTTGATAAATTCCCCCAGTGTGTTGTCTATATTAGAGCACAGTAATTACCTTACCAGTGTATGGTGATGCTCTGCTATCAGCAAGCTGGTACATTGGTCAGGGTATTTCTGAACTGCAGTAGGAAAAAAAAAGGAGGGTCCCTACATGGCTATACTGGCTGGCAAGGTCATCTGCATTATAGGACTTGTGTGTTTTGAACTGGATGTTTAGCAGGTTTCCTGGAGTCCAGTTTACCTATTTTCTGTATGGGTTATTATATATACAGTGTGTGGGTTTGAGCTGGCAGACATTTTTGTCATTTTTATATTCTACAACAATCCAATGTTCCTAAATCCAATGACGCACTGCTCAGGGTTTCTGCCAAAAATAAAATATTTAATTCTGGAGTAATCCCCACACTGTTCCTCATCCATTGGACCAGATGTCTGGGATTTGAGCAGTGTGCGTTTGTTTTCAATCCAATGTTCCTAATTCAGTTAATATGGGTCACTGCTCATTAGGGCACAGTTAACTAAAATGAGAACACCCATAAGCTAGTCTTAAAAAAAATCCTTCCTTTAAAATCTAGTGAATCGCTATGCCTAAAGAAGCATTAACTTGTCAGTTCAGACTCCTCAAATGGACTTGCTTTTCTTTGCATTTTCAGGGGTTCTTAAGGACCCCCCCATCAGGGAGTCTTCAGAACTTCCAGAATACATTGGCTTGTTTTTTGGTCCTTCTGACCAAAAGTATCTATTGACTAGTAATGGGTTTGTCATTGATCGGGAACAAGTGCGTTTCGGAAGGTAGAACTAATATATTCATACTTCGGAATAGTGATTCGCCTAGTGCTAAAGGTAGGAGTTTAAAAAATGGCTTTATTTTCCATTTGGTCAGTTTTGTCATGATTAACAATGGTCCATATCCCCTTCCTCTATACCAGGAGTGCACACAATTTGTCTGGAGATCTACTTTTCTAATGACGAGCTCAATGAGATCTACCAACGAAAAAACACCTGCATTCAGGGGCGGGAGGGGGCATGGCAAATGCTGCAAGCACTATTTTTGCAGATCGCACTGGACCGGAATGCAGGCACTAATGTGCTTGTGTTCCGGGTGCGGGCGATTGCACTGTGGGCTGGGGGCATGGCTGCTGTACCATTGACTTCAATACAACCCCATGCCCCCTCCCGCCGGGAGTCAGCCAGCTTGCATTCCAGTGTGTTCTAGAGGCCCCAGCGTCCTGTCCTCCCGCAGTGCTCATGTGGCCGACGTTGCACACGGGAAGAGGTGCCCTGCCCCTTTCCGTCTGTGGCGTCTAACATATTCAGCCGGCAGCCATACAAGCATCGCTGGAGCATAGCCGTAGCTGGCTCCTTTTGTGCCCAAGGCAAGAAAAAAAACAAAAACAAACATGCACCCCAACAGGCGTGTGACATCACCCAGCGCCCTGCCTCCAGGATTTGTTCTTAATTTATTTATTATTTCCTATTGAATATTAATTTCTTTAATTTTCATTTTTTTTTTACTGTTGGGGGGGCTTTGGAGAAATATAAGGGGTCTAAACAGCAAAGTCCTCAATCTCTTTTTCTGCAGCCTCTGTTCTAAATGAATGGAAAGTACAGCGGCTTTCCGTTCATTCAGAAACTATTTACAGTTTCTGAATGGGGAGAATCCTCTGTACAGAGTGCTACTCCCCATTGAGAAACTCATGAATGAACAGGAAGTGATGTAAAGCACTTCCTGTTCATTCATAACTGGGGACACATAGTACTATGTGCCCCCAGTTATTTACAAACACTGGAGTGATCAGCTGATCGCTCCAGTGTTGGTCCTGCACAGAGGGTTGGTACATATAACTGATATGTACCGATCCTCCGCCAATCACACGGGGGGCTCAGCTTCTCCTCTGGATCCTGCTGCTCTCCTGGGCACAGGCAGTGTGGATCCGAGGAGAAGTAAAAGAAGCACTTCAGCCGCGGGGGGAGCGGTAGAGGGAGACGCTGTCACAGCAGCATGGTCGAGCGGTGAGAGAGCGAGCCGCAGGCTGTCAGATCGTGGCCGAGCAGCTCTTTCTCCCTCTCTCTCCACTGCTCGGCCATGCTGCTGTGATAGCGGCACCCTCCTCCGCCCCCGCCGACAGCTGCAGCGCTTCCTTTACTTCTCCTCGGATCCCCGCTGCATACAGATGGAGAAGCTCCACGGTAGGAGGACAGGACATCGCAATCTACCAGTGATCGCCTTGCGATCGACTGGTAGATCGTGTATCTAATGGGCACCCCTGCTCTATATTATAGGCATTGGTCTGAAAAGCCACCGAGTGCCTTTTTGAACTGAGGCCTGCCTCACAGGAGTAACTATACTCTAATGGGCTTTTTAAAGAGCAACTGAACTCTGGAAGCTGTGGCAAATAAAGCAAAGGGCAAAAGGTCAGAAATGTTTTAGTCTCCCTGCAGATGCTCTTTCCCCTTTCCTGACTTACTATGCCTTCTTCTGCACTGTGCTCTTGGGAAGCTGGCCATCTTGGTTGATACATGGCTTTGCTTCCTCATGTTAGAGCCTCTAAAAAAAAAAAAGAGAGCAGTGAGTAGCACAGTGGTGACATCACCAAAACTTAACTCCTGAGAAAAGTCAGAAGCAACAGTGTCTTAGAGGCTGTAGGCACAGGAGTGCCTAGGCATACTGACATAACAGGAAGTTTACTTTCAGGAGCAATGCAGGACAAATGTACATTATCAGGGTACTGCTTAGATACAATTAATATTTATAAATGTTCCCAATAAGGTAGCAAATCCTAAGCTTTTGATTTTAGTTCCACCTTACTAAGAGATTGAACATGTTAGGATCCTGCGCTCCTTACTCACACTAGTTATATTTCTATCCGGATTTGATAGTTTTAAATACATAACTGTGCAATGTGTCAAAAAAGCCTATTGAAAAGCTTATATGGTATGTAATGCAATTCAGTGCCATCCTGCAAATGCTTACCGGCTTTATTGTCATGTGCAAAGGTATTGTTGATACTAAAGAACCTGTAAAACTGGCACACAACAACAAAAGTAAAACCATTAAAACAAGTTTCCAACTCTGCAATAAAAGGCTAAAGCTGGTTTTTATTCGATAATGTCATCTTTTCATGGAAAGATACTTTTGAAAGAAAATGTAAATGTTTTATACCACAGGAGAGGCCAAGTCTTGCCCACCGCACAATCCTAGTAATGGCAGTGCAGTTCCTTTCTTTGGAGTCCTTTAAAATTACATGGTTTTAAAGGATTATTTTACCCTGCCTATTCAGAGGAAGCTTAAGACCTCTTCAACTAAATGAAGACCCCGCAAGCATTGCTTTTAAGCACAATTCATCTTCTCTGCAACGTTTCAGCCTTTTCGGGGCAGCTCAGCACCCTCCTCCTTTCTCTGGCTTGCTTCCTCCTAAACTGTGGAGCCCTACTAGGTGTAGCTTCAGGGCAGAGAGGATGTTGCATGCTGTGCCTAGCTGCAAATACTACAATAAAAGATAGTGCTGTGGATTTCTTGTATGCTCAGGTTGACAACTCCAACTGCCTGATTGAGCAAACTCAATCAACAGAAGAAAAATCGATATTTCTCTAGATATACACAGCAGTTGACAGTTTCATTCGGATGTCCAAATTATCCAATGAACAGCCTACTTCTGGATAGTACAGAAATTAGACATTTTCTGCGGAACTAATAAAAATGTTCTTGTTTCTAAGCCATTTGCCATTCCCGATAAGGATTTCCAACAGCACCAGCCACTACATAGCAAGATTTGTGGTGTTCAGACAAGCCAGGAAATGCACAATTCAGCTTGCGGAGGACGACAGGGGAATAGTATCCTCAGAAATCCTGAGATAGTGATAAGCAGCTGCATTGCAGGTGCACAAAAATTAGATTTCTGTCATTTGTAGGCATTTACATAGTATTACCTGAGGACACTCTTCTTTTGCCATCATTTATGCTACATCTTTACAACATTAATCTATTATTAGTAAATAGCACTGCTGTTTCTGCATTTCATGGAACTATGCCCACTGAATAAAGTTAAACAGGCATGATAAGAATTTCATCTTGGCTCATTGACCAGGCATATTAAATATAATAATTTATACACTCTCTGTCACTATAAAAATGTTATCATTTATAGGACTATGCCTAAACTATACATATTAAAGGGTAAAGATGCATGGATCAAGGTAATTATTTTATTTTCTGTGTCTTGTATTTCTTACAGAAATGTCTATATGGTAAAGGAAGTCTGAACTGCCAGAAATTTCCCTCCTTATGAACCTGCTGTTTCCTTAATATACATAAGATACTTGAAGGGATGACAGCACATTTCACCTCAGTTCAGTGTGTTCCTTTGCAAAACTACTTGCTTGATATTTGCAACACTGACAATTTGTAATGAAGATAATCTGTACTTATCTTTCCGGTGGCCCATCTACTCTTGAAATGCCTTTGCTTTACTGCTTCAATGCTTTGCAGTTATTAATCCCCCCTAGGTGGGTTGAATACCTCCTTCCCTCTACTACATGCAGTGATTCCTTTTGCTTGACCATTCTGTAGTGACGTATCAGATAGTATGTCTATGTGGAGGAATTACAGTATAGTAAAAGACTTTGGCAGTGGCCCAAGCAGATTTAGAGCAGCCTCCTCATAAGAGACCTCAATTACAGACATGGGTAGTAGCAGACTATGTCTATCCATACCAACATGTATGGGATGACACTTATGGCAATATTTACAATGTTCCTTGAAGGCTTTGTGAAGACTGGGTGAGAAAAAAAAAACTGCTCTGTCTGTTTTAGCGCTCTTCCCCTAAATGACCACCCAACACAAAAGAATGGGCCAGAACCATTACACTACTGAATTTGGATCCCATAACTGTGCGGTCCCAAAATCTTGCCCTGCCACTGGTATATCCATTAAGTCAGGCACTGGGACCATTTACTTTGACTCCCTAACCAGGTGTGCTACTGGAAGTTGTCAGGTACCTCTGATGTAGGGTTGCCAATATCCCCCCTTCAGAAATGGCTACCTGTTTTTGTTTCCTCTGAACATCAGTCAATGTGCACATAGGGCTCATGCACACAAAAAATACGGCAACTAGTATACTAGTAGTGGCATCAGGATCCGGTGTAAAATGTGCTCTGTTTGTTGTACGAATGTAACATTTGTGCAAAGTTTACATGCATACAGGGGGCAGCGTAAAGGTGCACTATTGGTTGCTAGGATACTAGGTGGCTTGAGCTACCTGCATCCTAGCAACAAAGGACACTAGGAGGCAAAGAGCCATCTACATCCTTGTAACAAAGGATGCTAGATAGCTTGAGCTGCCTGCATCCGAGCAGTGAAAGAAATTAGATGGCTCCTGCCACCTACAGTTGTGTCCTTTGTTACTAGCACACAGGCAGTTCCAATAGAGTGCATTTGTGTTGTACGATGTACTGTACACGTCAGCACAAATGTTTACATGTACACAGCGTAAAATAGAGTCATATGCAAGATCTTAATAAATTGGACACATTCACTGATTTTTTACACACTGATTTTACACACATGGGCCCATTCAAAAACAATATACCTGTGAGATAAAAACGCAGTGTTTTTTTGCCATATGCATGGCCCAAAGGAGGACCGTGAGACAAATTAAGAAGGCCTGACTAACAGGTAAGATGTAGACCAAGAAACGGAGGCTTTATTCCATCCAAAACAGAACTCATTATAATCTGAGAAAACCAAAAATGTGTTTTTTTCATAAGAGACACAAAACTTGGAGCCCCTCAGCACGTGAAGGTGAGAAGCCTAGGTGACACACATACACGGAACACAATCCTGCCAGACAGTGACTCACAATTCTCAAAACAAATCAAAGGTTTTGGCTTCAAAGAATGTGGAAGTATTAGTATCCATGTCAGGTTTTTACTGCAATGTGTGGGTTCTGTTGGAAAGATTAAAAGAAGGTAAAGAGGTAAAATCTGTAAAAGGACACAGGCAGAATAAACAGCCTTCCCTAATTTGCTAAAAAAAATAAGTCTTTGTATTTCTCCCATTTTTGCTGTTGGGGATTTTCTCTCACTTGCCTGGTGAAACCATTGTCATTGTAGGTAAGAGAGGGGAAAACTATCTTATAGAGCTCTGGATAACAGTAAAACTCTGATACCAGGTTCTAATCCTTCCCCACCATATCCAAAACTAAAACAAAGTTTTGGCTGGCCATAAGCTTTAAAACAAATTCCCTTTTTATGTTTCCAAGTATAAAAAAAAATAGTCCACTCTGGGTGATCATTGTACATTAAGGATTTTGCCAAAGTTTGTTACAGATTTTTAACCTTTTTGTGTTCTGAAGAAAAAGCTGTATGTTTCACCATGTTCTTTCCAGACGGATTCCTGAATGGGGGAGGGGGGGTTGGGTTATTATAACCACCTGGTGCACTTTGTGTTCTAATGAGGAAAGATGCAGTGTATTTTTTCCTTTAGAAGTAGTTAACCCTTAGGGAGTATCTCACCAAAAATGATTTTTTTTTTGCATGTGATGCCTAAAAGTGTACTTGCACCTTAGTGCAGACTTTTGGAAAAATCAGTCAGCCTATCACACTTATCACACAAGCAGTAAAGTGATATTAAAGCCAATTTGTTTGTATTTCTCCTTTAAGAAGACCCTCCTTGCATGGAGGCTGTTGCTTTTTGTTCTTTAAAAGTTCTTCATTCCTCGTTTTCTAGTGGGTTCCCGCCATGCTCTTCCCCCCGCCCACGGGTGCCACTATCGTTCTAATGGAAGCTCCCGTGCCCGCAGCGGCTGTGTGCATCCATAAGACACACACAGTCCTGTGGCAGGCCACGCCCCTTCCCTCTTTGATTGATGGCAGAAGGAGCCTATGGCTCCTCTGCCATCAGTATCCTCCCCTGCAACCCGGAAGTTCGGAGTATGGAGGATCGATTCAGGACTGGCGGCGAGGACGAGCGCAGCTGACAGGTAAGTTTGGGGGAAACTGGGGTAGAAAAAAGGTGCTGGGCCATTTTTATTCTAATGCAGAGAATACATTAAGGTAAAAAATGCCCAGACCTTAATACTACTTTAAATTACATTTCTGGGGTTGTTTTGTACACCAATGGTCTGAAGAAAACCTCCCGTTTGCCAAATTGCACTGAATAATTTTTTTTTAACAGCTTTACAAAATTACAGCAACTTCAGATTGAAATGTAAAGGTATTTTTTTTTTAAATAACATTAAATTACAAAATGGCTTGTGTAGCATATATATATATAAATATATATATTTA
>NW_017307141.1:252050-293991 GCF_000935625.1 Nanorana parkeri | reverse complement strand
TGCAGCAAAATATAATGTATACTTGTTTTACATAAACAAGATTTGTATCTGTTTTGTCTAGAGAAAGCTAGCACAGTTTGCTCTCTGCTATGAAACTGCTCTAATCTGTATACTAGGCACCATAATGTGATCTAAATTGAAATCTCTGCACAGACTGGTGCAGGTGGAGTAAAAACAGTTTGACGACTGAAGGTGCCCACAACATTTCTGATGGGCATACTTACAAAGGTTCTAAATCTTAACCCTAAGCCTTATAATGTGAGGTAAATTTGGGGTCACCAATTACAACATATCTATTTTCTAGTTACATATACATTTTTTTTATAGTAGTATACTGCAGGACAAAATAAAACAAACTGCAGGTTTTTTTTCTTTTATATATATATTTCAAGTGATTTAGCAGAAATATATAGTGGTTATGTACATATTTGTATTTTTTTGCCAGGTAAACATGTAACATTGCATATGCATATTATGAAGACTTCAATCCAAGCCAGCAGGTGGAGCTCCAACCTCCTTTTCACATGGTTAGCCATTTGAGAAAACAATATTTCAAGCTGAATTAATTATTCACACCCCTAATCAGACAATGCAGTCCCAGGTTTCATTAAGACAAATCCTACCGCCTGCCTATAATTTCATAATAATAATCCCCCTCCCCCTGTGTCAAATTGCTGCATTGAAGCTGTAAAGAAAGAATAAACTATAATACAGAAACTGTTTAAACAGACAGTTAAAAGAAAAACTACTTAAAAAAGACCAAACCATCATAGTGTCTCTTTTGATCAAACCAGTGATTCCATGGCAGGAGAATTCTGATAAGTTGCTGGTAATTACAGTCCTTTATGCAATGCCCTCGGTCTTATTATATAAACTGACATATGTGCAGATTGAGGGGTTTCAGCAAAAAATAAATTACTTTACATAGGATATAAGTACATAATAAAATAATGTGGCATACACCTAGTTTACAGATAGTTTCTCTATTCTAGTAGCCATGAGAAACATTATTAATAAATCATCTTATCAGGGTAACTATATGAACCTGTTGAATTATACTACACAGATCTTGCTTCGATTTTCTAAGGTCCTCTCAAAAAATGACAACTGGAACCTGAATGGACGCCAGTTTTTGTGAATGAGGCCCAACGTATTCTTTAATTTAATTAATTTTAACTCTACCTATTATTTTACTGTTCAAATTAACAAATATCTAGATGTACAAATAGACGTATAGCGTACATTGAAGGGTAGTGTACATGTAGCCCATATCAACAATCAATATTATTGCATGCTCCTTCTGACCTTACTGAAAAAATTACAAATCAGTATCTGCTTGGAAGATATGGGCAGCAAAGACCTTTTCCTTTCAGTTTTCACATGAGGCCGAATGTGGAAAGATGCATTGTCCTAAAATTCTACTAACTTATACAGACTAATAAAATAAGAGAAAGGCACTGAAGAAAATAAACACTACACTGAACTACTGTAGTAGCTTTATTATTGTTCATGCCCTGCAGGAAAAACATAAAACGGAAAAAATAGCTGTTTATTACAGATTGTGACACATTGGCTGATCAAATTCTCCACAAAACACTGCGACTGGCTATAAAGCCATCACTTCCACTCATCATATAGCTTTGTCCGCAGCAGTCTAAGCTACGGATAACCTCACGTTACCTCATAAATTCAAAGTATAAAACTATAGCACATGGTGTCCAAAGCATGAACGAATATGTTGTCTACGGACTACCGTTTTGGATAGGTAAAGAAAACAAAACACTCTTATTTACCCACATCATCCCATGCTATTTCTGTTGTCATTACTGATAACATACAACTCTGAGGCAGCAGCGTATATACATAGTAACTGCAGCCAATGCTATCTGTGAAGATAGCTGAAGGCCACCAACAGGCAAACCAACATGCTTGAGTATGTTGGGAGCTATAGAGACAGCTGAGTGCCACCAAACAAGGCAGATCACCATCATGGTGGCATGCTGGAGCTATGGAAATAGCTAGATGCCTCAATCATGCCAGGACAGCATGTTGGTGGCATATTGGTGCTATGGAGATAACTGAATGCCTCCAAACATTACAGAAGAGAAGCATGTTGGTAGAAGGGGACACATTTCCCCTTTTCTCATTTGAACAAAGCCTTAAACCACATTATTTTATGTGTACGTTTACTAAGATGCAGAGCCAACTTTGGTTTGTTTATTGTTCCAAATGTTACCTTACAAGAATTGAAGTGCACATGGTAAAACAAACCCAGATTATGAGAGATTACCTGCAGCTCAGTCTGGAAAAAGAATTTCTGTGGACATTGTGAGCAGTCATAGATCTTGTCCTCTTGTCCATGGGCTGAGAAAATGTGCTGCTGCAGCTTGTTGGCTTGAACAAATACTAGAAACAAAAAACAAAAAACATAGAAACATTTAATGTGCAGCGTACAAATTAACCCTTACAACGTATCAATTACCAAACCAATTCTAATGAGTGCTCTTGACCCATGGTGTATTGCATCTCATACTACTCAAACATCTGGGTCTTCTCCCTTCATTATTTTATACATTTAGCTGTCCCAATCTTTCAATAAATATCTATTAGCTACTCAGTTGTGATTTGCATACTTTATCAGAATTTATAGATAAAATATGCTGAGAGTGAAAGCTACATGCTTATGAACTAAAGCATAGCATCAGATGGAATGCAGAAGATTATGCCAGAGAAATGGCACAGTAAAAAAGAAGCCCTGGAGATTCTGACCAAAGAGAAGGATTGTGTGCTGATGTCTAAATATGATATGTGCTTAGCATTAGGAAATACTCCAAAGCAGGACCATTGGTATTTTTTGTTTCAATAACTGTACTTTGTAATAAGCGTTATTTGCTGCATTTTGATCATTAGGATCCCATTGACAGTACAGTTTATATCCAATTAAATGGTGTCTCACCAGTCAGTCAAAAATGTCACCAGTCAGCATGACCGGACTATGGCCTTGCAATTTATGTTAAAATTTTTTGGGGAGAGATAGAGCTTTCTTTTGGAGGTATATAAAATCACTACGGGGCGGGGGGGGGGGGGGGTGGGGGGGGTGTGTGTGTGTGTGTGTGTGTTATTTTTTTTACTATATAATGAAAAAAGTACCGTAAATGTAAAATTTAACATTTATTCTTAACCATATTTTTGGTAAGACATAAAAGTCGGGAACATGTCGGGTAAATAGACACCAAACATGTCAAGCCTTAAAATCGCAAAAAACGCCCATAGGTGACGCTTAAAACCTTTTACTGCTCATCAGTTTAGTGTTATCAGTGATTAATGGCTCTAAAATTATTGCTCTCATTCCGCTTGCAGCGATATGCAACATGTGCGGCACGATAGGCGCAATCATCGTTTTTGCACGTGGGTGCACCCGACGCATATCTGCGTGTGTATGCGGGGGGCGGACTTAAAAAAATTGTTTTCTTTTTATGCTTCTTTCATTTTTTTATGATTCTTTAATTTTTGTGTTACTTTTTTTTTTTACACACAACTTTATTGCTATTACATGGGGGGATAAGAAGCCCTCTATGTGATAGCCAATTTAAAGGACAGGTCCTCTTTATGGAGACATTAGGGGTCTCCAAGACCCCAAATGTCACCTAGGTACCCCCAGAGAAGCTGATGAAGCAGAGATCTGCTACATCAGCTTCCGTAGCTGGAGAGTGACACTGAATGCAGGAAGTGATGTTATATACATCACTTCCTGCATTCGGGGACTGAGAGGAGATCAAAAGGGAGTTCTTATATAGTATACGGATTCTGAACAAAGACACAGTATATAGATAGAATAGTAAAAGATGACATTTCTGGGTAACAAAATAATTTTTTTTGTTACTATAAATATATTACAATCTCTGCATAAGAAGGGTGACTCCTATGTTAATCTTTTTGCTCATACGTAGTGTAGCCTTGTCAGATTGTGGAAGGGAGCAGTACTGGTTTTGTGAATGAGGAGAGTATTGTAGGTCAGGTAATATCCTTGCCAAAACAGGGGAGTTTTAAGTTTTGTTTACAGGTTCAGATCACAATTATAGATATGCCATAATGTATCGTTAAATATTTTGAAGGCTGATCATCAGAATCGTATCTTGGTTGGGTGGTTGTTCTGTGCATGGATTGGCTTATACTGTCTATTCATTTTTTATTTTCAAGGTTTCATTAAATTATTTTAACAATTAAACAATTATATACTTGCATAGATTCTATACATTTGATGCACAAATGTTTTTTAAATAATGTTATGTAACTGCTGCTTTTTATATTTATTCAGTTTGTGTTTTTACCAATCACCATAGTTAGAGGGGGAAAAAAACTGAGATCACATAAACAATGGTTTGACAAGGCAGAGAAAACAGCTACATTTCAAAACAAAAGAACAATTTCCTGTAATAAATAAAAATCATATCCCGCAGATACTCCAGGGCAGGGACAGGAAAATGAGAAATTGGTAGGTTCTCTTTCGATACATTCAGATCAACTAAACCTACATGGAGAATGCAGGGGTTTCAATAATACAAACATGTTCAATTTTAATGACTACAAAACAAGGCCCTAAGAATGTGTAAGAGTTTACCTGGGAGACATGCTATTAATAATTAAATTGTATATGCCAGAGGCAGCATTTGGGTTGGCAGCACTGACTTCTGATAGATGCTTGGTGCACTGTGACCTAAAAAAAAGTTTGCATGTAGAATATTTATCGGCATAGGCAGAGTGAGATTGATTATGAATGCTGCCATTTGACTCTGTCTCCAGTCATATCATTACAATTATTCTCATTTCAAGCTCACTGAAAAAAATTAGGATATTGCATGGTGACTCATACATTTTAATCACATTTTCTCATTAGGTCAAGACTACTGAACTCATTTGAAAACATTATTTAATTAGCTCAAAACTAGATTTTTCTTATTGTTTACTAACCTTAAACTGGACACACTGAAATGCTCCATTACAGCTACATCAAAGTTTTTTTTTTTTAGTAACCTGGGATTCTATACAGATTCCAGTTATGAAAGGGGTAAACAGAGATAGTTCTGTACAAAAGTGCTCCTAAACACAGTTCAAAAAATGTGCAACATTGAATGGTTAGTCTGCCTAAAACATTTTGGTAGCCAGTGGTGGACTAATTCATTCTAGACCAATGTAACATTAGAAGTGATTTAAGGTCACATCCCTGCAAGTGACATAATAGGTACAACCACAACTCCTCTAACAATAGAATGAAGTTTGGTGCGCCATGACAATGAACCCTAGCAGATATCTCTTCTAAAAGTAGACACCGGGGTGGGGGGGGGACTTCAGCTAACCAAAGAACATCTATAAGTGAAAACATTTGAGAAGGACTCCTTTAAAACTAAGGCTAATTAATAACTCAAACTGTGTATGGTATAAGCCAAAAGAAATTTGTCACCTTTCATTAAATGAATGAAACCCACAGTGATTAAACTATTTAAGCTCCAAGGAGTTATTGCAGCAACTGGAAATGCCACCCTTGGAATAATGATGGTTCCAGCATAACAAACTTATACTCATGGCAGCTGCACAATCTATATCGGAGTGTGTTTATACTTTGCTATAGGGCAGGTTCACAACACACGGCCAGATCTAGAACTCAGTGCATTGCATTTTGCTGCGTTCAAGTTTTTTTTGTTTAAAATTGTTTTTTAGGTGCGTTCCAGTGCTTTTATGCATTTGTTGAGTTTCCATGCGTTCCAGTGCATTCCAGAACAGACAAAATTAGACATTCAGTATTTTTCTGGTCTGGTACAGACTGCGCTGGTGTGAACAGAGGTCAGAAATAGCATAGGCATACATTAGGATGCATTTTGGGTCCGGAAACAATCTGCTCTGGAGATGATCTGGATGTGGTGTGAATGGGCCCCTCAGCAATGACTTTCTGTGACATGAGTATTACCAGCACCTGCATATGAAAACATTTATATTTTTTAACACACTGTTGCTTTTCTCATATCTTTAGCATCTAATTACCTGCTTATTACTTGCTAATTGAGGAAGGGACACAGTCAAGCTGTTTCTCTGCATCACTAGCATGTAATGTGTTTGATTAGGCAGGTTTACCCTACTTGGATCTCATTGCTACATGCCTATTTAGTGATTGTAGAGATTGCATGCAAAGTCCAAGTTTGGATTGCTTCCTATTAAGCACCCAATGGAATCCTGCAGCAGCTTCCTTCAGCACCAACACCTTGTGACTGAGTTTTACTAGCGCATGGACATCCAAGATGTCAGTACCTGTGTATGTATGCATCAGTCATTTAAACTTCCTGTGTTTCACTATACCTACAGCATTACTAACCTATTTATTGGGGAATCCACACAGCCAAGTAGATTCTTCCAAAACAGGGTAATAGAAGAAAGAAAAAAAAATGGCGAAAACAGAGATCCGGGATAGATCCAACTAACTGTAGTCTTAGTAGTAAGCTGTCCCTCTGCATCATTATCATACAATAGGTTTGACCAGCCAGTTACAACCTTTTTTTTTTTTTGGATCTCGTTATTACATGCCTACTCAGTGATTGTGGAACTGTGCGTGTTATCTCTGTGGAGAATTCTACATACAAGTTTGCATCACTTACTAGAGATATCTAGAGATTAGAGAGCTGGATAAGTTGGCATTGTGAACTCTTTATCACAGTTTAAAAAATACTTCTACTGGGTCCACACCTAATGTTGAAGGGGATCCAGTTTCAATAGTACCATAGTCCACCTGGAGTTATGCTTTTTCATAGATGATTGCTGGATTATGCAAGGTTTCTTTGAATTTTTTCTGGTCTACTCCGAGTCCTCAGCACATTTTTATATATTCATGTGCACAATTGCTAGAATTTAAGAGATTCATTAAAAGTGATATTTTAGTCACATTCTATGTTCCCAGATCGCAGTTAATTTGTACCTCTGTTAATGCATCAAGTGGGCACATAGAAATTAATTATTTCTGACCAGACGGTACAGAAAACCTATACTGGGAAAAATACTGAGGATGACCTACTTCTATAAATGCCAGTTTCCTTTGCTAACAAACAGCAACAGCATTTGAGCTAAATGCATTCTGTCAGTATTTTAAAGCAGATGCATTGCTGCTGACAGGTGTAAACAGGAAATCAAACTGTGATGCGATAATCAATCAAGGCCAACTACTCATCACATGTTAACATAAGCTGGGTGTAAGCTCTCATTCTGCATTTCCAAACCCGTATTTATTAAATAAAATAGGTATTCAATAAGCTAAAATGCTGGAAATTGTCTTTACAGAAGGTGCTTAAATGCCTCAGCAGTCTGTGTTATGCAAGCAATGGCTGCTTTATTCCCATATGGCTTTATTCCAATATGGATACCAACTCAGACGGACCAGATCAAACAGGTTAAAATAAAAGCAATTACACATGAGCCACATACACATGCTAATGTGGTTCTCAGTCATCTATCCTGGTTAAGCAATTTTGACCGCATTAAGAGAATCTAAACATATTTGCTGGCCGTTACATCACAGAGTGAAATATGGTCCACAAATTGGTCCTGAAGAATGATACTTAATTATCCCACTAGCTCCTTGAACCTGTGACCACCCAGGGGTGGTCAGAGCTGTGTTTAGTGGCATGGCCAGAAGGAGAGGTATGTCCATTCTTCTTAAACAGTTACAACTTTAATATAAACACCCAGTTTAGTTATTTTAAAGTGATCTTTTTCCCATTTGGGAGTAAATTGGAAATCAGTTTTTTTACATCTGTATCCCCATGGGCAACATTACCTTCACTTTCTGTTGCATAGATACAAGAGGAAGTGAAAGAAAAATCACTGCAAACTAAGGGCAAACCTCTCTATTCTTGTTACAGTGACATTACAATTTTGATTTGCCTTACTTTTAGTTCTGGTGACAATTATCTGGAGAAATAAAGTGTAAATCCGGCCAGTGGGGAAACACACAGCATTAAATACCCAACAGAGATTTTAATCCTTCCCTATGTTATCTTAGGGTCCTAGCACTGATGGATAATACAAACACAAAGTTAAGGAAAAGGGCCCCCAAAAAGAATAAATAATTAGGTGGTTAAGAGCATAGGAGTAATAGTCCATGCTTTTTGGGGGTAATAGAACCACTATGTGTAGAAGAGTGATATAACAGCTCACTTAGAGTTTTATTTTCTTAGCACAGATCGCTTTTTCATTATGTATAATGACTAAATCAGTTTCATTTAGCCAATGGGAAATGCTGCCTCCAGTAGCGATTTCACCTCCTCCTCATTGTAAGGCTCACCCCCTAGTTCCCTGAAAGCGACCGTCACTGGGGCAGGTAAACTGAGCAGTTAACCCTTCCCACACAAACCCTAGCCACCACTACGTGCATTAACAGAAACATGAAACTTCCATAGTATTTGCTGTTGCAATTCTGACTTCTGTAAAAAAAAAAATGTCTTTACCATTCCCTGCCAAGCGCAGTTTACATCATGCCAGCTTCTTCAAGGTGCGGAGTTCTTAGTCTCTAGTTAGAGCAGTCAGAGACTCAGCAAAAAAATATCTCCAGAAAATATACTACTAAACAGACATTACCAACAGTAGAATAAAAGTAATGAAAATTGAAAAAATACTTAAGTGAAGTCCGTCTGGCTTTGGTACACTGCAGAGTTTGGATCAGTTCAAGATTAAGTCCAATGTGATGTTAAAGAAGTCAGTGGCCCTCTTAACATGCCTCTCAGTAATCTTTAATAGTTCCAAAGATAAAATGAGAGCTCACAGCTTCTTATGTAACAGCTTTTTCTTGACCCTGGAGAAGGTGTTGAAGAACTAGCTCCACCCAACCAAAGGGTATGAGAAATGTGTAGTAGGTGTGCTGGAGTGTTTTATCGTGCCAAAAGGACTCACCCGACTCTCCTGGGCGTATCTATTTTTTCAAATTTTAAGTTTCCACAATCCAATCACAAACCAGTATACTATTTGGCAGGATAAAATTAATTGTTAGATACTAAACATGATATATTTCTGTATATTTCTCCTAGGAGGTCTTACTAGCCTTCTGCATCTTGTAATATAGTTGTGTTTGATGTCCAACCGAGTGGTATCTTCTACATTAATATGACCACTTTTTGGCAATGCAACACCCTTATTTTAGTTATGTTATGGAATATGAATGGAGCATAACTTTGTGGAGTTCAGTTTTAGGTCCCTATTCCAATCAGTATTATTTAAACAGCATACCAGACTGCTTAAGACTCGACCATTTATGACAATCCTCTGAAGACCCTGGCTCGTGACTGTTTATGATATCTCTGCATTTCATCTAACCTCTCTCCTTTATTTTAATGTGTCATAAAACAGCCTAAGCATGGCTGCTTAAACACAGACAAGAGATTTTAATCTGACCATCTTGTTACCGACTTGTGAATTATGGGAAGAATGGAGGTGGCAATTCGCCTCCTGCACCCCTCCCACATTCTTTCCACAGCCCTCAATTGTCACTTTGAGGTCTTCAGTTCCAATCCCAGCAAGACCCCACTTAATTTAAACCTGGCTACATGGGTAGTGTTTGCTGTTACAGTTTGTCCTCACACTCCTCCACCATCTTTTTAGATAATTTGGCTTCTGCCTAAATTGACCCTAGCATTTTTGGTGAATGTGGGTACTTGTTTGGCTGTGATGCACACGTGATACTGTGAGCTCCAGTGAAGAATGGATATACGTGAATGGTGAAATGTACTCTAATATTTTTTCAGCACAGAGATAAAGCAGTCTTTTAGCAGACATAGTTCAAATGACAAAGTAAAGTATCGTAAACATCATAGAACTGAAGGTGACGAGAAATGTAATTCAGAAGCAGACGAGATTAGCCCAAACATAACAGTCTGTGTAAACCGCTAAAATGTGGCAGTGGATTTTTCAGTTTCGTAACATTACAGAAGAACACAAAACTGTCTCATTTATCAGGTGTCAAATTAATAACCGCTAGTCTGAAAAAGAAAATTGCAAAATCAAGCAAGTTATGCGTACATAGCATGTTATAGCCAATATGTGTTTCAGCTCTACTGGAAGCTTGACAATAAGCCCCTCAGTAGCTTATTAGAGAATTACGAGTGCTGTCAATAGAAAAATCAATTTCACCAAAGGATTTCTAGCCCTCTGCAGCATTAAAGAATTGACATATTGGATTGAAGGCATTACTGCTATGCAGTAGGAAGAAATTCAGGAGGGTGTGTAGTAGTCACTGGAGATAGCTGCATGATTCTTTTGAGAGCATCTTCACACAGAGCAGATTGCCTTTATTACTGCAGGACATGCAGCCGTCCACCTGTTGGGTTTACAATGGGATTTTTTTAGGCGGAAAAATAGAAAGAAATTAACTTTGGTGGAAATAGGCTCTGCAGTAGGCTCATCCAATGCTTTTCTCCTTCATAGCCTGATAATGAAATCTACAGTTCTCTTTTTCCTGTTGTTTCTTTTTGTATTAAAGAAAAATAGCTGTTGACACAAAGCTGAACACTAGATGTCACTGTCTGACGCCGCTTTCTGCTGAATTACACTTACGTGAGCACTAATAAATTAATAAAGGGTGACTGTTATCACCACATTGTTAGAAAAAAAATGAAAAGTAATAGATCCAGACATGGTAATATGCATTATTCTTTCTTTGGGATATTCTTCGTGATTAAAGTCACTGCATTTAAGTTAACTTCACAACAATGTAAACATTTGTACCGACAGTGAATCTAGGAAAGTGATTTATATTTCATTTATGCATGTCATTATACTCATGAACAGGGTAAAAACAGATAAATGGACATCAAAATAGCAGATTCGGTGTAATTTAATCAATCAGCAACAGCAAAAATGGCATAGGTGTACATCCATACATAGTATTTATTGCAATGTTTTGATCATGCAACAGCATAATCAAATTGTCAAATGGCTATATTTTTTGGGTGATCACTAGGTATATGTTATAATCTGATGCTGCAGATGCATAAAGAAAAAGATACAAAACAAACAATCAATCTTACACACTTAATAACCCAGTTCATTCAACTCTCTTGGTTAAATTAAATACTACACTGGTTGACTAGATAAATGTAATTGTTGGTCTGAATCAGCCTCCGTATGGACCATGGAAGGCCCACCAGTAAATCAGGGGTCCCACTAGAAGATCAAAAATAATATATACACTGGGTAGCACAGGGGTTAGCACTAACCCTTATCTGCATCCATATTTTCCCCTGGCTTCCTTTCACAACCCAAAAACATACCAGTAGGGTCACTGGCTTTCATTCAGATTGGCACTTCTGTATATGTGCACAACCCTATGTATGTTTGTGGTAGAAACAGTAGATCATGTGTCTTTGGAGGCATATATTCTAGATAAAACCCAACTCTGGGCACACAAAAAAACCTCAACAGTATCAGAGCAGATATAAATTCCACTTACATAAAACAAACCTCCCATCCTACTGGCTTTACTCTAGAGCGGTCAAATCTGTTCTACTACATGCAGATGGAAATACAGTTCACACTTTATTGTCATGCCCACTGGGATAGAAGCAATGCAGATCACACTAAATCTCTGCCCCCTCTCCTCCTGCCCATTCACAAAACAGAGTCTGGGGCTGTGTGTTTTGTGAATGGGCAGGAGGAGAGGGGATCGGAGATGCAACCCTAGCAGTGAGATTTTTGAGACCTGCAATGCTTGCATATGTAAGTGTGCATGTATACCCGAACTCACAAACAGCTGGAGATATGTCAAGAAATCATGTTATTTTTACTATTCAGGTGTTCTATCCATATACACAACTTTTTGTACACCATTTTTCTTTCATCTCATAAGACAGACAAGTAAAATACATTCCTTTGCACTAAAAAAGAAATGTCAACTGTTTTTGATCCAGATACTTGGTAACAATGGTATTTTTAAGCATATTTACCTGTAAAACAGACTGGACATTTAAATGTGCCTCCCATTCCTTCAAAGCTGTGCTCAATTAAATGGCACTGCAGTTTTGCTGGGGAGTCAAATGACTGGCTGCAGAGTTTACACTCATGATTAAGACCTTCATCTGAAAGAATAAAACAAGAAAAACATTAGTTACTACAGCAAACAATCACCTAGCCAAGGAAAGCTATTATATGGTACATTACATTACAATACATTATATTGCTAACTCCAAAGTGAAAAAGGCTTCTTGAAACATTTTGTTTAAAATATGCATCTTGAAATTCCATCATATCAAATTGACACTTGGCTTTGTACAGTACTATTATTTATAGATGAATGCCAGACCAAAAGAGCTCCCTGAAGCACCCATTAACAGGATTAATAAACAGGAAGTCAACCATGGATAGTAAAAATATCCAACCCCTATGGGAAGACCTTATCTCAGATATCGTAAGCTCTGATAAGCCACTTTATATACTTGTGTATCTGAAATGTTTTTTTCTATCCATTATAAATACAGGAGCTGACTTTTTTGGGGCTTGATGGCTATAGAAGACCCAGTAATTGGCAACAAAAGCATATGTTTAAGCAGCAGACTTCTTTAATCCAGCATTTAACCCTACACAATAAAAAAAATTTGCATGGCAATGCATGCAGAATCATTGTCTCTTTCTTGTTCTTCAACACCATAGCAAGTCTGACAGATATCATGTCACGGCTTTTTAATGAATGACGATTATAGCTTGTGGATTAAGATTGCAATAACTATAGAACAAATTCTGATCGTCTAAAATTATCATAAGGTAATGCATAAAGCATTGCTTAAGAGAGCTATACCACTGCAATACCCTTCTATCTTGAGTTTGACTTGATGTTTGCATGATGAAAGGACTATTCCATTCACCATGAAGAAAATGGAGCTGTCTTCAATCTGAAAAGCTTTCCAACATAATGGAATACATCTGCAGGGGATATGGAGCACTTCTTGACCACTGCAATTTATATTGGATTAGTATAATTTACAAAAAAACTGTGTACATGGGCAGCCACAACAAAGTGAATTGATAAAAATCAATTTATTTTAAAAGGCAGAGCTCTGATGTGAATATGTCAGTGCTATGAAGATCATGTTTGATGTTGGAAGATGTGATACCAGGGCTATGTCCCAGTAGCAAATTTTAACAAGCAGCTAGGGAAAGAGACCTTCTGAGAAATGTTAGCGAGCTTGATCATATTCCTAGGATTAGTAATTTCAAGGCAGGACTGACCAGGCTACCTGACCCCAGTAATATGACTACCTTGAAATTACATGATCTTTTGAGACTATAGGCAGTTGCACTCTGTAAGGGATGCAGATTGCACATCTTGGCACAGCTTCCAAAATGACCAGTCACTAGGCAATGGAGTAACCATAAAGAACCTTGACACATGCTGTCCCTTGAGGCCTACTACATAATTTTTCATTAACTTGGGTCAGAAGTGACAATGCCTACACACCCTACCTTCACCACTCTCTACCAAAAAAAACTAAAAAGAAAAAAAAGTTAGCATTTCAAGTATCAAATATGTATGCAAATAAACATTCTACATACATTATATACTTTGTGATTTAAAGAAAGTACATTCAGTGTACCCATGTAGATAAGGTATATATAAATATTACATATACATATGTGAACCCTTGTTTAGATTATTTAGGTACCTACGCAGAGGTAAGCATTCCAAATAATATTAACTACTGACAAAAGTAATGAAGTAGTTAATCTAACTCCTCTAAGCACTTGGCAAAACAGTTTAATATCCCATCCACCAATATGTTCTTTTAACTACTATAGCGCACATGACACAAATGTTGTAAATGTAATGGTATCTGCCTCATCAAGCTGTCATTTCCACTAAGCTGGAGTGCCTTGCTTTCTCTATTGTAACCAAGGATGAAATAATGTGTTGGCACTTGCTGCTCTCAATATACTCTATATACAAATCAAATCTTTTAAACGAGGTCTATAATTAGGAAGTCAAATGACGAGTCTTTACATTTAAACTGTCTGATTAGATGTAAACACTACCCAGCACATACATCACAAATTTTCTATAACTTCTAACGGAATGCAATAGCAAAGAACTGTAATGAAAGAGCACACAACTAACCAATATATCACAAGGAGACGGGGAAAGCTTTAGACCCCCCCACCACGATCATAAAAAATACTTTTGTTTTGGAAAAGAAAAATGTTAACCCACATGTAAAGAGTGTATGTGATTTGAAATAATGCTTGCTCCATCGGTACAAAATATAGCCCCATGCATATGCTGTCTGATAGCATGTATGCAACATGACTTCATTTACAGGTTCATAATGCTTATTAGTTGTAGCCAGAACAATTATATGTCATGGCAGTACTTTACCTTCATTTTGCCTTTACCAAGAAGCCCAGTGTATTAAATTGCATACATTTTCCGTGCTAAAATCCAGAAGGCAGTTTAAGTTCGCAATAAAAGCACTTGCGTTATCCAACAACAATGCCTGTTGATTGACAGCAGGTGGGAGCAATGTGTAACGCATCTGAATTGAAATGCATGTTAGAAAACCTCCAGCACAGCACAATATGTATGACAGATTCTGAATGCCTTTTCCCTATTTTGACATAGGAATTTGCTCTATCGTGTGGCAATGCTAAAAAGGATGTTGAGGTAGTAACTAGGAAGGATGTCCCCGATTAAAGGCCAAGTTTACCTTTCTTACCATATTTGGTGTTACACCCATATTTAGGGTGTAACATGAAACATGGCCACATCACAAGCCCCTCACTCCTATCCCTTACTGCAGCAGCTGGAGAGGAAATGGCCTGGTAGGCCTAGGCCGGATTCGGCTGACAGGCCTTGTGTTTGACATGTGTCAATATATTTTTGCTGATTTGGCTGCAGTTAAAGTGGCATTAAAGTTACCCCCCCATGCTGCTTTAAGGACTTCGCTAAAGTGATGCCTCTTGATCTGATCATCTTCTTTCCAGTAGTTTTCAGCAGTCCCTCCAGCACTGGTGCCGGTCTCTGATCCAGCACAGACTGCTCTCCCTTTCTGTACCACGTTGTCTGTCTGGCGTGCACGCTCATGGCTGCGTGCATTTACTTACAGCGAGTCTCTCCTCTTCTCCCCGATGATCTCTGCTGTGCATGCGCCGCACTCATCCTCCTGCATGGCCGCTCAAGAAACTGGATTTTACAGCCTGGAGCGAGCAACAGAGAAAGAGGTACGTTTTTCCCTGTTTGGTAACTTTTATTTTTTTAAATGTTTTGCATACTTCTACTGTTTGCTAGCAGTAGATATATGCAAAAAAAATGATTTTAATGTCACTAACTGCAGATATTCGCAATCCAAAAACATATAATTGCCTAAAAAAATTACCAAAAGCAGTAGCTGCAAATGATAAAAACTCATCCTGCATTAGTAGCAGCTAAAAGCCACTATTGGCACTTTAGGAATCATTGTTAGATTTATAGATAATGTCCTAGGTCTACATAAATTCCCAATGTCTGCCATTAATGTGCCTTTAGTTACTGGAGAGCATGGGTGTATATTTTAGCAGCCAGTAGAATGGAGGCAAAGCACATATTTGTAACCTTGACAAACACAACTAATGTCTAAAGATAATAAGGTCCATACAATGTGATGTATAGCTTGTGAACACTCATAGCCCTTTTATATCCCTGTCATTCCTGACAGTGTGATATACAATGATCCTCTATAACGAGGAAGCTCTCAGTCACTAACAGTCTCCAGCAACGTTTCAAAATTTAGATCAGTTTAACAGCTCTCTATTTTTTTTCTATTCAGGTTTGCAGGCTTAACAGAACATCAAATCTGCATCATGTCTGCTGGGGCTGCCTGGGGCACTCCAATGATGCCATCACAATTCACAAGTCAAATCCAAACCCGTTCAGAAGACAGTCACAGAAGTCAGCAAATCTTCTGCAGACTAACATCTAGATTTTCAGACAGCTAAACCTATATGTAATTATCACAAGCTGTACATGAAAAAGTGATGCAGAGATTTTAAAAATATTAGCATTTGTGCTGTTAGCAACTTGTCACTGGCATGATTTAGAACACGTAACAAGAACACGGAATAGTAATCATAAAAATAACAGCACAGCTTTTTTTTATCGGTATACTCCAGTTCAAACTGTAAAAAAAATATTATAGCGTACGTATAGGAAAAACTTTATTTTGGTTTTGGATAGACCTAAGGGTTGGACCCCTTGTCAAGTTTTTAATGATGTGTGAGTCCCTGCTGGGGAGATTTACCCTCTCTATTTGTCCAGGTTCCCATTGTCACCGAGACACAAATTAAGAGGAAATCCTAAATTTTAGAATTTTCGTAGGCTTGAAATGGAGGAAATTCTTCCATTCTGCATTTTGGTGACAACTGTCTCAGATGTAAATTCATTGTACTTTGTGACGATTAACTCCCTTCCTGCTGCATCTCCCAGACAAGAAATGGAGAAACCTTCCCCAGTAGGAAACAGACAGCAAAAAATAACCTGATAGCGGTTTTAATCCCTTTCCTACTTTATCCATAATTAAAAGAAAAAGTAGAGACACCTAGGAGCTGCCATTCCTTTTTTCTGAAAAAGCTGGTTGCTTGGCTTTGTCTGGCTTCAAAGCTTTTGAGTCCCAGGATGCAGAACAAGCATAGTGCCAATAATTATAAGCTCTCAAGGGCAGGGTCCTTTTGTCTTGACTTGTATTGTAACTGTAACATCCTCCTTATATTGTAAAGCGCTGTGCAAACTGTTGGCGCTATATAAATCTTGTATTATAACAATAAAAATAGTCAGATCGGTGATGGAATTTCTTAACTCCATAGTTATTTTGGCCCAAATGTTGAAGCCAAGCATCAACATGACAGCCAAGGAAGTGGCATTCTCAAAGCGGGACGTTGCCAATAGAATCCTACATAACCCTCTAATGACAGTTGTAGTTGATGTTGCATTCAAACAGTACAACCGGTTCTTATTAGACATCGCTGTTTTGGTACAGTACAACGCAATGCCCTTTGTTATCTGTTGATGTGAAAGCGGATGTTGCATGAGAGCCATTTTCCATCATATACACTGTAGTCTCTGAGCAGTCTCTTACATAAAGAGAGAAAAGGTACTAGGAATGCACAGATACTTTTCGAGTACCAGTGCAGATACTTGGCATTTTCATGAGAACTACCAGGGTTGCAGCGGTTGCAGCTGGGACCTGGCTCTGGCGCTCCACCACTGTCCTGAAATCATTAGTCTGTATTGTTTTAGAAAAACTGTCACATGACAACAAAAATGTATCAGTACTCGTACTTGTAAGTACTCGGCAAGTACCAGTACTCGTACTCGCAAAACTGGTATCTGTGCATCCCTTTATTTATAAAAACAAAATCGTACATTAAAACGGAGATGTACAAACCCCAGGAGCTCCGTGTGCTCCTTAAAAATGACAGCCGCCTCCTAATTTTTTAATTTTTCTCTAGTCTAGTCTTGGAGCTCAAAAGTATCGGTACATGTACTCGTACTTGTACCGAGTACTGTACTTGGTATCTGTGCAACCCTAAAAGGTACTCAAATTCAGCAATCAATGATAAATCTGCCTTGGAAGTGTGTATGTGATTAGAGGAGCAGGAACATGTGGCAGAGGATATTGCACAGCAAAGCTTGGAGACGAACACTCCCAGTGAACCCGTACAGTACTGCCTGCGGTGAAATAGGAAAAGCTAAAATAAAGGTAGAAAGAGAAGAGCTGACTATAGCACACTGTGCAGAGTTTGCGGGATAGCATTAGTAGCTCACTGATTGGCTTTGCTTGTTCCCTGGAACTGAAAAGCACCAATAATCCTTATAATATTGAATTATTTTCCCGAAAATCGTGGAAGATAGGTCTGCTCACAACCTAAGCAACTGTCCACTGTTCACTTTTTTTTTTGGTGAACTACAGCCATACACAATTATAAAATGCCAGGGGGTCCCAGGTTAACAGCAGTAAGACAGTACACCCACTGCAGCGGAATTCAGAGAATTAAAACCCATCATTGCAGATTTACTAAGTACATAAGAGCTGTATTTTATTAGCATGGATGCTGTGCACTACCATATTTTACCTTCAGCGTCCCACAGCAAAGTTTATGAAATTGCAGGCACCTTCTTAAAGGTCAATCGAAAATTTTTTGTCATGGTCATTGTGGAATGTGTCATTGTAAAATTTAGAGATGGATTTAAAGCCTAACCTCTGACTTAATACAATTCAGTCAGATAGTAAACTCCACCATTTAATTTATGTATTGATCAAAATGTATTATGCATACTGCTGGCAAATGGATTCCCTCTTGATCAGCCTTCCATAATCATCTCGCTCGTTTAAGCCCAGTTTTGCGTGGACTGGGTCAGTCCATAGTATGTATACCTTTATGGAGCTAGTAGAGTAAGGCTGGCCATACATGGCTTCAATTTCAGCCAATTCTTACTGAAAAATAATTAAAAGAACAGTGGCTACATCCTATCAGGTGCTGTCACCCTTTAGATATTCAGGCAGCTGCAGGTGCTGCCTGTCAGAATACAGTACTTGACAGTAGAGATTCCTCCATCCATGCAGTTTAGTGTGGATAGGGGTGAACTGACTCCCTATGTATCAAATAATTTATGGCTATTTTTAGTTCCTTCCATTTGTTTTTGTAAGCTGTTGCTGGCCGCTATAGTCATAGTACAGGGACTGGTAGCAAACCACACACACAAAAAAAAAAGTTTTGCTTTTTGGGTATAATAACCAACACCAGCAGCCAAAGTACAGTGTTAACTAGTCCAACTTTGAGGGCCCGTTCACACCTATGCTTCCCAGTAATGTATTCCTTTTCACACAGCATACTGGAAAATATTTTTCTTACCTTTCAGCTATTTCTTTGGTGAAGGCCTTTGTGCAGATTCCAGGCTACTCTGATCACTATAAAAGTAAAAGTGTATCACGTTGCTTTTTTTAGCACCTAGACAAAAACAAGCGCATAACCCCTGCAGTGTAACCCCCTGCAAGAGTTAAGACAAATTCTACCTAAAGTTCTTCTTTAAAGTAAATCTGTCATAAAAAATATACAAGGTTCTCTCATTGCTTCCTCTTGAAAATAAATGTTTTTAGGAGGGAATTTTTAAAAATTTATTTTTTGTATGGTGGGCATAGGCAGAAGTCGCGGATACAAAAATTGCATAGTGAAGTTCTGTGATATAAAACAGAAAATGGCTTTTGTGACTCTAAACAGTAATACAATCCTCGGCAGAGCAAAGACTATACACCATAAACTTATGCAACAGAGCAGACGTTTGGTGCCACAGAGGAAAACAATATAAAGAACAAGTTGAGATTTGTGTCAGTACTAAAATGCATAGAGCATTCCATGTGTATGCATTGTGAACCTTGGTACTGTTCACTGATAGAACTGTAAAACACTGGGTAAAATTACAGCCTGCAGGATGTGCTGTGGGGAGGAAAAAAAAAAGAAAACAAACATTTCCTTGTAGGCGTCCTCCAGCACCGTTCAAGTTCTAATAGCTCAAACTGTGAAGGCTGAGAAGACGCTATGTTTCCATCAGTAACAGAGGTTGAGAACACCCTTAAGGAGTCAGATCGTTAAACAAGAAATCACTTCATCAGACCCTGATCTAGGTGCCCTAACTTAATGCTCTTTTCCCTGAAAAGCATTCCTAGTTCAGATACAATCAAATGTTCATTGGCTATCTCGCATGCAGCATTTATTCCTGCAGTCCATAGAGATGACTCTGTATTGTCTGATCGCCACATCAGCCATTACAGAGCACCAATTTGTAACCGCGTGCGTGTAAAGGGCTTTTTTTATTCACTTCCCCTCCGGAGACTGTCCAGAAAGGTCCTTTAACCTTAGATACTGGATATGTCCATAGGCTAGCATCCAAAGCAATATACCCCCTCCCGGCACATTATAATATGTCAGGGAATTTACCGGGAGCTTTACCCACCACAGCAGTAAACAAGGAAGGAGGATTTAAATAGCTTGCAGTTGCTATCAGTGTAAAAGCTTAAAGTGGCTTTTTTTCAGAAAGTAAATCTATGTATTATCATAATCTCAAGCAAAATAAAATCTTATAATATATTAGGGCTGGTAATGATTACAATTTTCGTGTTCGATTAATCGAAATTTTTGAAAATTGATTAATTGCGATTATAACGCACATACAGATCCAATTACATTTTCCTATACACATACAGCACAGCAATTAAGTAATACAATGAACTAGGATCACACTAATCCAGCACGTTATTAATCTCACGTGCCCCACTCAATATGCCTGCCGCTTGAGAGGGGCAACTCAGAATAATAACGTGCTGGATTAGTGTGATCCTAGTTAATTTGATTACTTCATTGCTGTGCTGTATGTGTATAGGCCAATGCCTTGGCTGGCACTCATGCAGAAAGTTTATTGGGCAAACTCACCGGCCAAAGTGGCTCCGTCGGCTAATGAAGGGGGGAGGAGTCCGGTGATGTGACCAGACTTCTCCCCATTCCCTTCGTTAGCCGCCACGGACATCGACGTCACCAGACTCCTCCCCCTTTCCTTCATTAGCCGTTTTTCCCATGGAAGTAATGAAAAAAACCATTTTATCCTTTTATATCTGGAGACAATCCGCCAAAGATAAATCAGGTTTTATGTGGATATGAAATTTGATGCCATTAAAAGGACACACAAAAGCAAGGTGTACCTTCTTATTAATTTTCTGGTCATTAAGCTCCCCTTACCACACACATTACAATCTGACCATACAACCTCTGCACAATTGACTTTTGATCCAACATTGTAAAATGTGTGGTATACACATGTGTGTGTGTGTGTATACAGTATATATAATGTAAAATAAATAAAAAAAACAGCAGTGTATTGTAGACATCTTAGTCTAACCTACAATCAACTTTCTGGTCACTTGCACTGCCTGCCCTGCTCCCATCTCATGAGACTCACTGATGGCCACCCATCATAGTGATGGGTCAATAACAAGACTCAGGAGATGAGCAGGGCTGTCTCAGGAGTTGGTCAATATTTGCATGCCAGAACACCTTAGTGTTCTACTGAAAATGCTGGTCATCACTACAATGCTGGCATGGTCATAACAAAAAAGAGGACAGCATTAATAGGAAGGAGGCTTTAAAACCAGTATAGCTAATTTTGTATATAAAATAATACCCTCTCCCCTGTTCTCTGCCCCCGCATATAAAATATACCCACCCCCCTTCCCAGCCCAGCCCACATAAAATAAAAGAAAGAGCCCCCTCACCTGCTTGCCGTTATGCAGGGAGGAGGCATGAATCTGATCCCTCGTGATTAAGTCAGGTACTGACTGGGACCGGGTACCTGACTTATGAGAGCAGCCGCTCCGTGCTGTCCTAATTCTGTTCCTTTTGTCCGGAGCTCTGCAGTTCTGAGCCCCGTTCGAAAGGAAGGATTAGTAAGGTCTACAGATTGACAGCACTGCCTCTGTTGCCAAAACCCTCCCACTGTGAGCTGCAGTGTCTAGGAAGGAGAGAGTGTGTAAGACACAAATGGAGGATTTGGCTCAGGAAAGGTAAAGAAAGTTTTTTTTTTTTTTAAACATTATGATGCTTCTGCATAACTTAGTATCTGGATTTACTTGTTTAGACTGTCATACAGGAGCCTGAAAGAATAATTAGTGTGCCAGGCGGTATATTAGGCATGTATCACATACAATACATAAATAGTGTTACTTTTATTATGCTACAAAGCAACAATGCCCAAATTACAGGGAAACAGAGAAACATCTGTATTCCTGGCTAAAACCAGAATTAAGCAAAAGTCAATCTAGTGCATCTTTCGGTACTATCATTCCTAGAGCAAGGGATGCATTTCACTTCAACAACTGTTCACTTTCCTGCTTGGCTGCACTTACTTCTGTTGCTGGAAAGTGAACTATGCGAGCCACATGTTTACTAACAGTACATATTTCACTACATAACTGCTCTGACTCCCATGAATTACACACAGCTAAAACAGAAGAAATTAACATATGTTAAATGCAGCTAAAGGCGCAGAAAATAAACCACAAGAACAAAGTGTGCTCAATATGCCCAACATGTTTATTTGATAATTGCAGCACTGCAAAATGCTTACACATTGAAACAATTGGAAAATAAATGTTTTTACAAAAGTATAAATGTCATTTGTAAAGGTCAGGGGGAAATGTATATTTTATTCAATGAAACCATCTAACAAAAAAATATTATTCTCATTTGTTATTTTGTAATTCTTTTCAATACCATTTGGATTAATTACAGAACTATCCCCCGCACTGCAAGGTTTAAGTGCCCGTTTGTGTTTAGTTGCTAAAATATTTACTCACCCAAAGTGGGGAGCTGGCCAGCTGTCATGGTGCTCCCTGCACCGTTTCCTCCTTTGCGGAAGACTGGAATGTTCCTCAGCATCCTCACTTCTATGCACAGTGCATAGACTTGATGATTTAATAGACCCTAGACCATGGCAGAAGAGGGGGAGAGACATTCCAGGGACCATTCTAAGAAGAAGCCAGCTAGGCAGTTCGGGTGAGTATATATTTGTTTTGGGTTTATTTCAACAAATTAGTATTTAACCCTTGCAGTGGGGGGGGGGGGGGGGGAGCCCCACTGCAAGGGTTACTAAAAATTAGTAGTAGTTGCAAATGTTTTATGTCGCATGACATTAGCACAACTTTTTATCCAACCCAGAAATTGTGAAAAATGCACTTAAGTTAAATTTAGTGCCCGAAAAAAGCTATATATGGGGGCGGGAAAGGTGTGATGTCTGATGCTGTGATTAGTTAAACTGATTTGCAATGTGTCAATATGTCCGTGTGAAGTGGTGCGTGAGTGATCAATTAACACAGTGGTTTACATAGTGCACAGTCACATCGGTCCCGGTCATCAAGGAGCTTACAATCTAAGGTCTCTATCACACATGCATACATACATACATACATACATACAAGGGCCAATTTAGACAGAAGTCAATTAACCTACCAGCATGTCTTTGGAATGTGGGAGGAAACTGGAGCACCCAGGGGAATCCCACACAAGCACAGGGAGAACATGCAAATTTCTTGCATATAGTGTCCTGACCAGGATTTAATTAAATCTTAGTTTTTGGTTTGTTTTTTCAGTACCTGAGTAGATGCTGTTTACTTCTGTAATCATTTGATACAATAGTGATTAGGATGACTTGGGGACTTGTAATAGATGCAGGTATTTTGGAATAGGCAAGTGCCACACACTGGATACACTAGGTCAGTGGTGGCGAACCTTGGCACTCCAGCTGTGCCAAAACTACATATCCCAACATGCATCTGCCTCTGGGAGTCATGCCTGTGGCTGTCAGAGCCTTGCAATGCCTCATGGGACTTGTAGTTCCAAAACAGCTGGAGTGCCAAGGTTCGCCACCACTGCACTAGGTACTTCACATTAACTGGAGCCGAGGGTATGAAATAAAAAAAATGTGGAGCAGTTCAGTTCCTAGCAGGTATCTTTTGAGGCAATATACAAGCAATTTTAACGTCACTGGCATGTAGACTGGTATCAATACAGCAAAGTTGTACACTTGTAATTAATGTAACAGTGTTAATTAGCCTCTATGGCAGTGGTTCTCAACCTTTCTAGGGCCGGGATCCCTTGGTAACATTTGCCAAGTTGTGGTGACCCCCAAAGGTTAAAATTTTAGGGATGACGCGGCTGCTACAGCAACATCTGGTGGCGTGGCGGGAGAACTGACACTGCTGCGCTAGGAGAGGGCTGAGGAGGACTCTCACCTAGCACAGCAGAAATCACACAGCGACCTACAGCTTGAGAACCACTGGCCTACGCCGTCAAAAAAAAACAAAAACCACCATAGGAATGCATAGCTTGATTCTTATTGGCTATTTCACTTTGCAATAGCAAATTTGCTATTGCATGCGCCCTTTGCTGCTGTCAATCACTAGAAGAGGACCTGATGGAGCCGCTATCTAATAGCGGGAGACTCCCGGGCGACCCCTGGCAAATCGTCATTCGACCCCCAACGGGGTCGCGACCCACAGGTTGAGAACCGCTGCTCTATGGGGAGACAACTGTTCAAAAAAATCTACTCTATTTTTATGCAAAATAAAAGTAATTGTTAAGATATAAAAAATGGCATTGAGTGGCTAAATATTATAGGTGCCCATCAATGTAGCCATCAAATTATTAACTTAATATCCTGTATAACGCAAATTTGATTTCATACATTTTGTAACTACAATGGAAAGGCCAAGAAGGATGGAAAAGCCGCAAAAGTTGCAATATAAGGCACCAAAACAATTTAGAGGACAGCAGGCTCTTTTTTTTTTAATTCTCCTTGTATGCACACAAGGATAAACATTGATATATGCTTTTAGGCGCTTGTACAAAATAGACTACTGTGAGCTGTATAGAAACATTGATCACAATGATCTGTAATCTTAGGAGGCTGTAGAGCAGAGGTGCCCATACATGGGCAGATCATTTTCTAATTGAAAGCTTGGATTAAAGACGGGATCAGAGGAAGGCCATGCAAGCGGGTATATGCAATTTTTGCATGCTATCATTCATTCTGCTGAACAACTGAAGGTGTGCTTTGAAGTTTGCCAAAATCCTTGCAATGTATTTTACAGACTATGATATTAATATGGATTTAATAAAAATAGCACCAACATCTTTGTGTCAACTACAACTGACCCCCTTTTAGGGGTCAATTAGACTTTTGGTTCACCATAAATGCCCCAGTTTTATTAGAGGTTTTGGTTTTGCCCAACCAAAACTGATATTTAGGTTTTTGCTATGTTGAATAACCACCAGTCAATTTTTTTTGGACACTTGTGTTTGAGTTTCTGGGTCTGCACATCACTGTGCTTACAAGGGGTTCCCACTCTCCCTGCTGGATTTTTTTTATATTATGGAGAAAGAAAGAGACGTTTCAGAAATATGCAAAAGTGCATGTGAACAACCAAAACTCCTAGTGGACAGAAAGGCTTCAGAAACTATGGCAGGGGGAGGTCTATGTTTTACTGCATTTACACTACAAATTATTTCTACTAGACAAACAATGGTGATTTAAAGCTGACTGAATGAAACCAGACAATGAATGATGAAAGCAGATAATTTCATCCATCGACACAATCAGCTTTAAGTTCTAGGTTTAGAGGCCTTATGGTTTGTTCTCTGGACGTATCAACTGCTACTCATTAACATAATGACTTCACCATTTTAAATGTAACTGATTAAGCTGAACAGTTACAAATTCCATGAATGTGACTCGCCACAAAACAACAGCTTTCTCTTACTGCTGACACAAAAATGCCCTGACAAAATTGTGTAAAAGCCAAACTCTATTTCACACCAGTAAATAAGAGATTAAGAAGTAATTATTTGGAGAATCAGGGATCTTTTAAATGACAGGTGCAGTCATGCAAATAGACCCCTCATCTGGTGTTCAGAAGAAACAGAACACAAAGAGACATACAACTGCAAAACATTTTTAAAAAAAAATTAAGATTATAGGATAACAAAACCCCTCAAAAAATAAGATGTTTAGCTATCTACAGGAACATATACAGGATGCAATAAACGTCCCTGCTTTGTCGACACTAAAAATATGTTGCTGTGTGTTACATTTCTGTCACTACAAATGGTTTCTGAAAAGCTTTATTAACAGTGACTGCAGATTTAGCAATAAAATTTGGACGTTCTGGTTTTACTATCATTTTGTCTAAGACAGACCAGTAAACACAATTCCTCTCACTATAATTAGCCCTTTTCTCTGAGGCTCTGAAGTGAGCCTGCCTGTCGTAGATTTAATATCCAGTGCTGTATCCATATGTGCTGCCCTTGTCTGGTCCCAGAGCATATAAACTCCCCTATTAGCAGCCCTGACTGCTTAATTATGCAGATTTTTTGTACCCGCCTGCTTGTAAAATTAGTGTGTCTAACCTTTTTTTTCCCCATTTTTTTTTTGCACCATGCTGGCCATTCTAATGAAATCGACATAGGGGAAAGGGTGTGATTTGTAGTAATGGAGGTTGGATCACACTGACAATTTGTCCTTCGTGGGAGCTATGAAAGAAGTCAAATGCCTTTATCAGGCTCTCCCCTATCACTCCCAAGGTGATCTGAGCTTAGTTCCTGATGCTTCCTGAGTTTTCCTCAGGCTGTCCAATCAGCTCATCCACTAGGGAGCCTAGTCTAGCTTACAAAAGTCTCTGTATCTAGTTACAGGACCACCAGGGACAGTCAACTAACCACCCCCAAGCCTTCTGATGAAAACCTTTTCTAACAAGGCCGCCCAGCGCCAATGAAATAACACACATCTGCATATCCACTGGGTCCCATGTTTCTTGTGCTCATGGATTATGTATCTTGCAGCCTCTAATAAAGAAATGCAGTTCTTTGTTTAATGTTTATCTTGTGCTTGTTAAGCAAATGCTAATGTTGTATCGGAATGCTTTAGTGCTATTTGGGTTTTGGGTGATTTACTACAACATAATCTGCTGTAGAGTAAATTTGGAAGGGAAAATACTCCTACTGGTTTAGGGAAGAAAATAACAGAATGAAAATGGGAAAAAAAGAAGCCAAATCCTTTCATTTGCTCCCATTATGATGCTGTCTGGCTTTTCTCAGTCAAAGCAAAATGACGTATGGTAATAACAGTCCGACACAGAACAATCACACACACACACACTTAACACTGCTCTGAACAGTTTATATCTTGATAACGATTTTAGAAAACTTGACTATCTAATGAGCAAAACACATCAAATTTTTTTTTGGAGGCATTTAACATATGATTTCTAGCCCACCTTAAAGCAGACTTCACCCTCTTCAATAACTCTCCATAATTTTCCTCCTCCCACCTCCAGTTACACAATCAGACTTTTGTTCCCCATGGTCCGTGTGTGTTATAAAGTAGCCACAGCTCCAAGCTCGCTCCCCTGATGGACCACAATGTTGATACAAATTAGTAAACTAAACCTGAGATTGTAGTCCATCACAGGTGTGAGCCTGGAGTGGTCACTACTTTACCACACCATGGGGAACAAAAGTAGCCACCCTCCAGAAGGAAGGACATTCAGAGATGATTTGAGGATCTAGAGCTACATTTTTGTTATTAGTTCAGCTACCCATATGCATTTTAATAATTTAACTCCAGAGTTAAGTATCATTTTAAAGTTTCATTAACTAGCTGAAACTACACAATTATATTCCTGACCTGCCGCTACATACAGAAACAATATTTTTTTTCCAAAAGCTCCATATTTCATCGGTTAAAAGCGGTCCTTGATCCAGTCCAGTGACTCTGCCTAATCTGAGATGTCATCTGTCTGCTTCAGACAGGAGGGAGCATTTCTTCAGTCTCCTCTCCCCAGTGATCAGCCTGCAACAATGTAACTTGTAGCAAGTGACAAGGTGAGAGGCTGCAGCAAGGGTTGATATGTGTCAGTCATTTGTGAACACAACCAAGAAAAGCACAGGCACCAGGATTTACATGGTTATATCAATTCTGAATCCTCAATCTCAGTCCCGGGAAGTAGACGCGAACACTTGATTATGCATGAACAAAGTTGGTGCTGTCCTTCTGGCGAGAAAATGAACGTACGCATGCATGCATGCATGCAATATGATGATGCTAGTTCTACTTCAACAGTGGGTTTACAATGTTGCACTTGTGAACTTTATTTCACGTGTTCAGGTGCATTGCATTAAAGGCAGCTTTTTCATTTGGGGGGAAAAAAAAGTACATATACTATTTTTTTGTAACACAGAGCACCACAACCTAAGATACCGCAGCACAACAGAATGAACCCAGCCGAAAGATGGGTGTTACTTTTCCACTGAAGGGTTTTGATAGCAGTAACACACTGAATTATATCACACAAACAGGAAGATTTTAGAAAACTCTCCTTATCCCAAAGCAAGAAATGTGCCTTCATTACTGAGGTGCTTGACGTGCTGATCAGAACCAACAGTCCAATGCCTATTAAAACTCCCCGTGCCATGCTGATCAGAACCAACAATCCAATGCTGATGAGAACCAACAAGCCCATGTGTAGCCCCCATCACCTTTTGTGTGGGGGCTGCTAGAAATTCAGTGATTGCCAAGGCTGTAGTCAGCCTGGCTGGATTATAGCGGCATTTATCTGGTTAATTCCAGGTGTCGGGCATTGACTGTACCCCCCATGGGGGGAGTGCGATCCTGCTGCATTGTTGGACAGCCAATGAGAGACACTGTAAGTGTATGTACAGTAGCCAACCATTGGGTTTCTCTCATCCAGTGTTGCATGCTGGGATAGGGTACATACACAGGAGGGAATTGCCATGTGCTCAGACTAGTTCAGGACCAGCCATGGATTAGTCGAGGTTGGGGTGCAGTCCAGCCTGCCCCCCAGGCTAGGCCTGGGAAGAGGCTGGAGTGTGGGAAGAGTTTCACTGGGCCTTAATTGTGGAGGAGGCCGGTGCTGTTGTCAGAAGAGGAGAACCAGGAAAGATGATGGCTACTGGAGGTGCCTGGATTCTAGAGGACCTCAGGAGCAAGTCTGGTGTCTCTCCTGCTTAGGATCTGTGCTCAACCCTGCTCATCTGCCATTCAAATTACTATTTGCTGTACTACAAATAGATCTACACTGAGATGCTAAAAAGGTCTGGTGAGTCTGGAGTCTGTACTACCCTGGATGTCTAGGACCCCTATACCCTCCCTCCCCAGTGTGAAGGATGTTAATAAAAGTTACTCAGCATTGCATTACTTGAGTGGACATCAGCTTTGTGGGCACTAGAAAAAGGCGGTTAAATGCTAATGGAAGACGACCAAAACCCCTAGACAACTAGTGATGACCCAGTTATTCCAGCGGCTCCTTAGGGGGTGAGTGCTACACATGCTCATCAGACTCCCCAGTTCCAGGCTGATCAGGATCCCTAGTCCCATGATGATAAAGCCTAAAACAGAACTGCCGAATAAGGATGAACTCCGATATTTGTATTGAGTTTGTATATTAGTTTCTTATCAAAGAACATTTTAGGAATTTTACAATTCCCTTGATTTTATAGTGGTACTCAGGCTATGAAGGTCCTTCAACAACTAAATACTACTTGGGCGGGTAGTTTATGTAAGAAGCATATTCTGCAGGTAGCTGTAAGCCAACACTATCCAAGAGAAAAATAATTCTGTGATACAACAACAAGCTCCAGGGCACCTGTATTATAATGGTCTCTTTATTTCATCTAACACAAAGTCTGCTGTACTGGTTCTGCCAACATGCAACATACCGATAATAATTCAAACCGTCTAATCTTAGCAGGTCCTTTTCAAATCCCAGTGATGATCCATTAAGCCATCCAGGAACTTAATCAAAATACAATTCAGATCATTCAAATACCACCATATCGTACATTTTGTGCAAGGACTATAGCCCAGATGTCATCTCCCTACACAAAGTGCTTAGTTTACAGACCAAACAGAATAGCAAACTAGTACTGGGAATATTCTGCTGTCAAATTTAAAATGATATATGTCATAAATATGCAAGATTTATTTATATTTGCCAGTCAAAGCATTTAAATGCAGATAGTCATTGCAAAAGTTAGACTTTAGCATGCACAAAAGCTGGCATGCTGGTTTATTTAGAAGTCCAGATTACAAATTAGAAGGGACCGGTGGGAAAACACTAAGAAATCCGCTACATGTACTTCTAATGTAATCAGAGTACAGACAACTGCTGGCTGAGATTATATATATCTATATATACATATATATAGATACATATATATCTATCTATCTATATATAGGTGTATATATAGATAGATATCTATCTATCTAGATATATCTATATATAACACAAACAACTAAATCACACATAAAAAGATTAAATACTTTGCACAGACTAGACAAAAATTAAGGTGGGAGTGAATTTTTTTTTAGGCTTCTTATGACAGAGACTCTTTTGCTAAAGAAGCTTCTTCCTGCCTGTCAGCAATTGTTTTTATTTCTGTACACTGATCCGCGCATGCACAGCTCAGTGTATAGGCTTGGCAGGATGAATGCTGGGATGAAGTTATTTGCGCATGTCCAAGAGCTACGTCATTGGGGTGTGGCCAATCAAGCAGCTGAAGGATGGAAATGGAAGCACCAGAGAGGGAGAAGAGCCTAAATACCGCAGTTCTGGAAGGAAATGCTTGGCGAGTCCGGGCCCATACACCTATCAATCTTTTTTGTTCAATCCACAGCGTTGACCCAATTCCTCCATCAACACAAACAGCGTGTCGATAGAGGAATCCGACAGTTTACATTGTATTCTGACGGGTGCCGTCGGCACCTGTCAGAATACCTGGTCAGAGAGGGCAGCTCATTGGCTGTCGGCTCTGATCGGTCAATAATTTTCCAGCCAACTCCTTCCATCAGCTGATAATAGTGAAAAACTGCGGTTTTAGACTTTTAAACACTTTCCTGTAATGCTAAACCAACACAACTACAACCGTTCATATCACTCAATCACAAAGGACAAGAGGTTCCCTTCTTAGGATTGGAGGTAGAATACATGATTGGAGGTAGAATACATACTTTATTGCTACAATTGCTGGTACGCTCAGTGGAATGGAAACTTGCTACTTTTGCTGAAAGTTAAAAGGAACAGATCCAAAATAATGTCAGCACATCTTATTTTTATGCCTTGCTGCCACAGAAAGTTATTTAATCAGGAATATTAAAAAGCCAGCTGAGGCCCAGCAATTTGAAGTTCCTGTTTTTAAGCCATTAACCTGAAGATTGCACAACAGGAAGGAAACAGCTTTTCCATGGAAAATGTTCACTAGGTTTTGATTCTTCAGCAAACAGAAGTTTGCTTATTATACGTTCACTTTATATTATGTGAAATTATACATATACATAGCCTATTTGGTAGGTGTTTCAAAACATGAGCATGAGAATTGTAAAAGTAATCAGTTTTCATTGAAAATAAACAATTATGAAAGGCCAGTACACACCACTCTAAAAAGTTTCAAGCATGCATAACTAGGGTTTCTCCAGAGGTTACTAGGGGTTCCTTGAGCTATGGCTCCCATTTGATGGTGCCTGCACAGTTACAGAACCAATTTCACTTGCCAAAGCCAGTAACGCAGGGCATTGCAGTACCGTGTGTTGCGGCGTGGTCGATCACATTGTGGGAGGGGAGTGTGTTTGCAGTGCAATTCAAATAAGTGGGCACGCAACACACCTCCCACACTGTAGAACAGAACCAATTAACGCACAGCTCTGGTGTGAAGGGCCCTAACTATCTTTTTAGATGTTTGTAAAGGTAGTGTACTAGCCACCACTGTAAAGCAGGCAGTCTTACCACTGGCCACCAATATAAGTGGTCTTTTTTTCGTAAAACCCAATAAATTAGATTTAGGAAGGGTTCCCAGGGATGTGAAATTTCTGGGGTAAAAAGGTTAAGAAAAGGCTGATCTAGACACAGTCTAATACCACTTTCTAGATTCCCAGAAGAATGGAGCAGTAACAGCTTTATCCCAAATATTGGCATAGGTGAGCAGGTCATGTGATTTTTAAATCTTCTTTGAAGAGTAATTCCAGTTAGCAAGTGAAACCATCAGAGAACTGCTAATGCTGTCCAAACACACAACAATCCTATGAAAGTACAAAGTTTATTAAATCCAACCTGCTCCAACCTGGCTGTGCAACTTCCCATCTCTATCTCTTCTTGATGTTTCGTCAATCGGTTTCAAACTTTCAAGGCAGGATTGAAGCAGATTTATTTATTATAGGTATTTATGTAGCGGCGACAATTTACGCAGCGCTTTACATGCACATTCACATCAGTCGTTGCCCTCAAGGAGCGGAGCTTACAATCTACTATTACAATTACTGATAGGCAGAAGCACTAACCACTACGCCACTGTGCTACCACATTGTTGGTAGTGAGAAAGGTGTTCGTTCTGACACATGCTAACCTTGATATATCAGACGTTTTGTGAGGCAGCAAGAAAGCCTGTGGGGGGTGTGCTTAGGATTACCTTCCTGCATTACAAACAAGTACTTGAAAGGTGTTCCGAGATCAACACTTACTAATGAAGGGAGTGGGGTGGACTGGTGCCCTACAGATATTAATGGATGCTCTGAATAATTATTAAGAAAAGTCATCCCACATTCTAAGAAATTTCACCACCTCCTTGAGACCACTAACAATTCAAGCAAGATATTTTCATATTTATATCAGTGACACTTATTACTACTTTACAGTTAACTCTGATAACTAATCAGGTACTTCAGTAATCTTAGCAAATCTTGAGATCAGAAAAACAGAGGAGAAATCCTACTGGATTTCCCTTAGCAACCTGACAGCAGCCCACAAGGTCGGCTAGCAGGAACTGCAGAAAATTATACCGTGGAGAATTATCAGCTAAATTATTTCAAATACTTAGGATTTTAACTATGCCTCCTATTTCAGCAGCCTCTTGTTAATCATACCAGTCAAGGAAAATAAGACTGATGTGTCAGAGGTGGAGAGGCAGGTCTTATGAGTATCTGTAAAAAAACAAAGGCACAAAGAAGAAGTATAGGAGCTTGCAGAGATTGCATACTTTATTTTTTGCAGCTTTATTAGAAGATTTGATGTAGCAAGATTTATTTTATTTTACAGTTCTAAGACAACAGGATTTAACAATTAGCAGGTAATGGGGAAAAATTATCAGCAATTAAAAAATATGATTTTCTGAAAGAGAAAAACAGCACCAAAACAACGGCAAGCTCCTTGGAGACAAAGGGCACATCTTCCACAGGAGGTGTAATGCTCTTCATTGTGATGGATTGCACAGGCCCCGGGAGAAATACTAAGATAATGAAGGTATATACTGTGGAGACCCCCAAAGGTCCTTGTTGATTGAATAGTCTCACGGAAGGTGCCAGGAATTGGATTTTCTTTACAGAATGGTTAATCACTGAAGCACCTTTTAAATAACTACTAAATATAGTTACAAGTGCACGTACAAAGCTTCAAACACAAAACTAGAGGATTTTACTTTGCAAAGATAAGATCAGGTCATTATTTTTCTTCTTCTTACTGATGTAAAGCTGGAAGGAATTAGACGCAGGTCAATGCAGTGACATATTCCATCTCTGTAGTATATGGGGGCCCAAAGATATCAGATGGTCATTGCCCTTTACCAATGTTTATAGCAGACAATTATCTCAATATTTATGGGTACCTTGATACCGCTACAAGCAGTGTCTGTTGGTTGTCAGTGACAAGAATACACATTACATTTGCTGGTCAGTGCAGAGAATGCCTCCTTTATAGATGGCTGAAAAGATCACTGCTGTGTGTGGAAGCTAATCTGAGAGAGAGAAACTGCTTCTTGCTTGCTCTGGCAAACTTTTGAAGAACCACAAGGTTCCCACAGGACCCTGGTTGAGAAAAATTTGGAAAGGATTAGAAAGCCTGTCAGGTTTTTACCATTAGCTGTGGCTTCAAAATGAGGGGAATTAGGGAAATTCTGCAACAGGGACACAGATGGAAAAAAAATGACAGGGGTTCTTGACTTTCCCTAAGAAAATAATTTTATATTTTTTGGAGAGTTCCCCTCACTTTCTGTCTCTGGAAAAGTTGTCAACAGGACAGGAGGTGAGTTTAAATTCCTCTACTACATCCTTGGACAGCAGTAAAAACCTGACTGCATTTCTAGCCCTCATCACTCTATTCAGAACTATGAGATAAAAAGGTTTGACTAAATATACACATTTAATGCTCTACTACAGAGATATTGAAGGATTCCAGGGTACCCATGAGAATGGCACCCCAGCTTTTTTTTTACTCGGGTAAGACTGTCTGCAACACTTCATCTTCAATGAGTAACCATGCCCTTTCTTCTACACTTTATGCACACAGGTGATCTGGCATGTTTCCTTTGGAGCCATTCTACTGGGGAGCTTGCATTTTCTGCATGTGCAACCTCAATAATGTCATAATAATAATCTCATAGTAAGCACAACCTAAGGCAGTGCTTCATTTACCTGGGCCAGATTATAATTATAATGCTTCTGATGCCATTCTATGTGCCCCACTCCCTACAACCACATATCGCATCAGCCTCACACACTATCTGGACTTCTTGTACAACGACTTTTATCTGAGGAATATTGGAACTTTTTCTCAGATTGAGCTGGGTTAAGGTAATGCATAGTGGTTTTGTACATTGTTTGCTTCAATCTGTTGTATCCGAGCTAAATTTCATCTGCATGCTATAAATGTGCAAAAAAAACAAGTGTCTGTATAGTTAGATGAAGTTTCAGTTGGTGAGGGTGCTCTCCGCACACCTTACAGCAGTCCCGGCCAGTAAGAACAATGGTGCTTGTAGTAACTGCCACGGATGGCACCGTGCAAAATACAAAGTAGAAAGACAGGTCACCAGCACTCGACATAATTTAAATAGATTAGTCCTTTTTAATGGACGATTGTGTCACAATAATCAACAAAGCCGACATTTCGGGCCGTGCAGGGTCCCTTCTTCAAGGCGAAAAGATGTGACACAATCGTCCATTAAAAAGGACTAATCTATTTAAATTATCTTGAGTGCTGGTGACCTGTCTTTCTACTTTGTATAGTTAGATGAACATTTATTGGTATGTATGCTAGAAAAGGACAGTCTGAAAAACAGTCCACAAATGGACAATCCACTTAATATTTGAAAGTATTGACAAACTAAAAAAAAAGGAAATAGTTTAAATGATTAACAATGCCTCAGAATCTGATTACCATATAGAATATTTTTAAAGTTTTGTCTTATGGCCCTAAGCCACTTAATTCTACCTGTGAGCTATCAAAGCAAGAAAGCTGGATGCTTTGTCAATTGAGTAGCACATTTATTACTTTTGCAGAATCAGAACAACATATGAGCATCATTCACAAAAATAAAACTCTATCACTCTACAAAACTGGCCAGACACTGGAGGGTCACAGAAGGAGAGCATTGAAAATAATGAGCAGTTTGTGCTTAGGTCCCGAAAGAGCATCATTATTTCCCCTTTATTATATTGCGAACGACTATCACTCTAAAATAAATCTGACATTTTTAGTTGGTTTGGTGCGTACATCTTTTTGTTTTTCCCTTTAAATTGCTTGCATTAGAGGTGGTTCTTGAAAGCTACTCACTGGGGGCTAGTGGAGGAAAACAAAAACAGATGCAATCCAGCAGTCAACCTCTAGCACATCCAGCCATTACTCTGTGGCTTGTAGGATTATACAGTGGTCAAAAGGTTATTTGAATGGGCTCTCGGAGGAGTGTGCCTCCTACACAAACAAAAACAGGCACATTAACATCTCCAAATTCAGCACATTTTCCATCGCTAAATCGGAGGCTCCGCTGGACATATTTACAAGAGGACACTAAAAAGACAAAGCCAGCATTCGCAATTTGAAAAACAAAGATAACCAAGAGGTATATTATAATTTTATAGGTACAATTTGTACCTATCTTCCCGTAGATGAGAGAGGTGGCACGCAAGCAACGGATCATTAAGCCGGTGTGTGAAGCCAAAGGAAATTAACCAGCTGCTACAAGAGCCACCTAGCCACCTTTCTTATTCTCGATGATAAAGGCATGCCAATTTTACATAGAAGAGCTATAAATTACAAATAAAAAGTCTGTTACCTTCATATATTGTGGTCGATCAAAGGAATTCACTTATCCATGACAGCCTCCTGAAGCATGAAAATGGGAGCTAAGTATTCTATTCTGCCAGTTGGCATTAGCTACGCAGTGTTAAGTTATCATCAGGTGTGCATAAAACTTGTGCAATCCATGTAATTTCAGTCACTGCTATCCTGGTAATATCAGGCATATTTAAACAAAGGCAATGTGACTCCGTAATGACATAATTAGTAGACTTGAAAATGATCTGCAACTGACATTATAACTATTCAATTATGATTATATGATAATGGAAATAATAGCAGCAAAGAGAGTTTCATGGACATCTATTAATGTACCTGGATATCATTTCCTAACAATACTGAGAGTAATATAAATGTGCAGCTCTTTGCCCTGTTCTGTACTTAATTTTCACATAGACTTTGCCTGAAAACTGGCTCTGAAAAATATACAAGTGTGGGCAATATGCACAATAAACTTGGAAGTTTTCTTTAATCAACAACAGTTCTATAGGTGTGCCTTTAATAACCAACTCTATGCTGAGGGGAAACATTTGCCGTCAGCTAAGGGAGACAACGCTCCAAGCATACGTGTCTATACCCTATACCATTTAAATCTGTAAGTACTTTTGTATCTATAAACGTTAATAAATGGTGGAACAAATAAAATGGTGTCATCTGTGAGATGCAGTCAACTGAGCCGATAGATATACTAAAATATTTCCCTGTCTTCCTAATGAAAGTGCTACTATTTAACGAAGTTCTAATCTACAGTAGTAGTTTTGTCTAGAAATGTTACAACCATCACTTGCAAGAATGGGTATATTGGATGCAGGTACAATTCTATTTAAATTTTGGTTCCGTAACTGAAAAAGGAGAATATAAAAAACTTTATGTCAGCTAGATACATAATGCAAGATTGCTATTTAATTGATTGTGCATTATTAATTATTACACTTATTTAAATAAAGTGTCTCTGTTTAGTATTAAAGGAGAACTATGAGGTGAGTGCTTTTCACTCAGCTCATAGTTCTAGCCGACCTGTGACAATGAGACTGTCACAGGTCGGCTCAGTAGATCTGGAAGTGAGCAAACACATACCGGCGTTCGCTCACTTCTCGATCCTGTCACAGCTCTCTGCCGTGACAGGGAAGTGGCTGGATTCCCCCCTCCCCGCTCCGATCCTCCAGCGCTGACTGGCGGAACGGACTGGGCAGGTACAGCTGGCTCTGCCTCTAGATAGGCAGAGCCAGCTGTCACTCACACAGCTGGACAGATCCAGACATAATTGTCGGGATCCGCTTCAGCTGCGGCGTCTCAGCTTAGGGTGATAGGAGGACGCTAGTTTGTGTCCTCCCTTTACCTTAAAGAGAACTATGGGGAAAAGCCCTAACCACATAGTTCTCCTTTAAAGGGATTTGGGGGATCCACTTTGTTTTTCAAACATTTAAATCATGCAATCATATACGAATTATCTCTTCTTCAGCAGGAAAGCCACATAGTCTTAAAGGAGGGAGTATTAATGGTTATTTACACTTCAAGTGGTCATTGCCAATAATAATAATGAATCTGAAACCTTGCCATTCTGAGGAGTCATATTTTCCACCACAAAATTCCCCTCAAGTCAATAAACATAATTGGTAAAGCAGCCTCAACATAAAAAAGGAAGAACACCCTGCAGTTAAAGTAGATTATTACACTTATCTTTAAAATAACAACAAACACACCTTTAGAAATGTTTAGTAATGAATCTACAAAACACATACTTCTAGATAATTGCCGGCTTTGTATTCTTTGCATACCTTATTTATCTTGTCTTCCCCATTCTTCTGACAGTGGCCATGTTTACTAAGGGCAGATTACTAGCTCTCCTATTACTTCCTGGAACTCTGACACATGCGACTAGGATATGTGACCATGCACATCATCTCAGGAGAGGAAATTGCCTGTCCCTGAGACCTCGTGAGATTAAAGATGAGATTTCATAGCAGAGCTCTGCTGATGGCAAGGCAATCCCAGTGTGCACTGCTTTGGCAAACTGAAGTAATTTTGCCCGTTCAAAGCAGGAAGTGAATGCTCTGCAAGTGTAAGTATTTCAAAATCACTCCATTTTACACCTGACATGTCTATGTTATTAATCATCATACATAGAGGGATGCTTTGGTAGAATTAGATTTTTGAGTGTAAAGGTCTGCTTTAACGATGGCAGACTGTCAGCAGTGTCCTAGGCAAACATAGGATTTTGTAGTAGGGGTAATATGGAATAACCCGAGAGATGTTTTTGGAGTGCAAGACTGCTGAGATGTCTGTCTTTACCAACAGTAAGATGTAAATCACAAACTAATGGACGATTGCAAGGAATGTTTGTAAACTATTCTACTGGTGAGTATGTGCCAGTGATTGCTTACTAAATTTCCCATTCCCCAGGCATGGAAAAGGTAGTGTGAGTGCTTTTACCTCCTCTAATTGTCCTTTATATTTGTGTTTTAGAGTAATCAATACAATAAGCTGAAAAGTGGTTGAAAATACATCACTACAAATAACTTTGGCAATTAGTACATTTATACAAATCTCTACACAAGGGCTAAAAGAAGAATGTTTAAGGTGGAATGGGGACAGAAAGATTTAGCACCAAATAATGTCACCAAACTGGAAAAAAGGAGAGCAGTGAAGGAAGCATGCAGCATAGCATGCACAGCACATAGATAAAAGGGAGGCAAAAGACATGAGCGTGGTCAAATCTGACTGGCCAATCACAGCCCACAGCACAGAAGGTGATACAGTAAGTAGAATTTAAAAATTTGTTGTTGCGTGCATATGGGCAATCCTAACATGGATTACATGTTCTAGAACAAATGCCCTACTGATGCTAGGGAACCTGGCAATCAATTGCCTTGCTGCATGCAGCAGAACTGTAGCCTTGCCAGGAAGCCACACAACTGCACACTTCCTCCAGGCCATCACCTTCTCTAGCCAAGGACATAACATTAAAGAGACACGCTTTATTCAGGATGCGTATTTCACAACAAGAGTAGGAAGTAACATCACAGTGATATTCCTTCCTCCTATAAAAGTAGAAAAGGTTTATGTAGAGCAATATAGAATTTACTTGTGTATGCTGTGAGGGGTAGCCTCTGCATCCATCCCAAATCACTTCCTAAGGAAGGTAGTTACGCAGAGAGGACAGGAAGTTTGAGTTTCAGAAATATAACATTTAGCAGTCACAATGGCATCTGTGCAATGAGTAGGCAAACAGATACGAATAGAAATAAACATATCCAGTCAAATACTGCAATTATACAGAGCTGAAATCAAACACAAAGTCGTTACCAGCTTTGAATGCAGACTATGGGGTGAAGTTATAAAAACCGGAGCAGTTGCCCATAGTAACCAATCAGCTTCTCTCTTCAGTTTGTTCAGCTAGGCTTTGACAATGAAGATCGAAGCTGATTGATCACAATTGTCATCTGCTCCAGTTTTGATAAGTTCCCATCTATGTGTCTGTACGCATCTACATGTTTAGAGCAGTGTTTACCATCATACTGATATGTTTAGGAGGGCAGCAAGCAACAAATGTGGCTCCCGGTTGCATAGATCAGACTAATTTTTATGTTACACGTACCTCTGCATCCGTGTGAATGAGCCCTTAGTGTTTACACTCATTTCATGTGTGCAGTACAAGTGCCAAACATGAAGAACAGACATCACTCTAGGTGTGGAAATAGATGAAGTAGAGAAAAAGATAGAACTAATTATTCTGTCAGATGAAAAACACAAACTTTCTGATTGCAGGAGACCTTTTTTTTTTTCCAGCGTGAAATGATAGCAAAAAATGTGTCAGGGTAAGACATGGCAGCACATTCGTTTGTTAAAAGTGTCATGGGAATTCAACTGAAACTGTTAAAACTGACACTATTGGCTTTTGTTAACACATTAAGGATGGGAAGTCTGCCAGGCAGCATAGCCTCTAACGCATCAGAGCTGTTAAGTCATCTGGAAGACCAAAGGAAAAAAATAGCATTTAATGGTGCTGACACTAAATTCATATTATCAAGCAAGGCCGAGATACCATTTCACAGTGGCTGGAGACTTTTTCTCTGAATATGTTTCTGATAAGAGCAATGAAGTGTTTATTGCTATATATTTATACATTGTGACGACTCTAGTGCATCAAGCTGCAGTAAAACTTTCCGCATGGAGAACGTGGTATTGCAAGCATTGTCATTGTGTGTTATTACTGCTCAGTTCAACAAAGCTAGATAGAATCAGGAAATATTAATAAGGCTGAAACAGCAAGAGAAGACCTGGCATGAGACTTCTTGCTCCATAATGAACTAAACACCTTTACCAATTTAAAGGGCATGGGCTACTACACAATCTGAGAAAGGAAGGGGGGTCCTAAGAGTTCTCTCTATTGGCAGCCAGGAATGGCTTCATCTGCAGCACAGTAGGGTGTAAACAGAAGTCAGGAGGCTGCAGATTTTGATGGGGGAAGGGGAGCATACTAATATCAAGAAACTATGGTAGGATCTCATCTGATTTTTCAGCAGCCTGCAGGGTCAAGAACAGTTAAAGTGTGGTTGTATCTTAAAGGAATGTGAAACAGAAGTCCATACTATACACTATCCCAATGGCCTGTGGGTAAAGTGGTGAGTGCACAGCTACAGAGTCACCATGAAGTCAGATGTAAAGAGATGCCAGCATGCCAACACTACGAGATGCAAAAGCTATTACTTTAAATAAACAGCATGTATATAACCATCCATTCAGATAGACTGTCTCCTGATAAACAGTCCTGTGCAGCTCCGACCGGTCAGTGGTTATATACAGTACATGCTGTTTACATAAAGCGATAGCTTTAATTATCTTGAAGGAAAACTTAAATTTCATGAAAAAAACAAAAAACATTTTTTTTTAATTAAAGAAGAACTCTGGATACATTCTTTATTTACCCTTGCAGTGGGGCTACCCACTGCAAGTGTTATCTGCTTGTTTTTGCCTAGGGCTGAAAATAAAGGTCTACTCATCTGATCCTCCGAGCCAGCTTGCTCTTACACCGGTCCCTGGAGCGTCTCTCCCCCTCTGCTGCAGCGGTCTATGGTCTCCGAGTCATCACATTCTATACAAAGTGTATAAGACATACCATTGCTGCAGTGCAGGAGGAGACAAGCTGTAGTGACCGCTCTCACAGCTGGCTGGCTCGGAGGTTCAGGTGAGTATAACTTATTTTCAGCCCTATACCAAAACGAGCCGTTAACCCTTGTAGTGTTAGGGTAGCCCCACTGCAAGGGTTAATTAAAAAAAATAAAAAATAAACTTTACCTGGACTTCCTGCTTAGAATTGCCTTACTGCACCACAACTAAGAAGCAGTCCGGGGTGGCTACTACCATAGAAGCCTTACCATACTTTAATTTTTTTGGGACTAAAATCTGGTGCATTAAGTAACAGAAGCCATTTTATTACCAATGTTAAAAGGCTTTCTGAATTGTAAGCGTCATTGTCAGGCAACGTGGGTGGAGATAACCTGCTGCAGTACAAGTGAATTTATATATGGATTGGAGGTCTCTTAGTGGAAACAGGATTTCCTACATTCAGAAAATGAATTAGCTAAACAAATGATCCAGGGAATCATTTTACTACTGACATTGTCGATGAGGATGTTTCTACCCTATTGTCAGGTTTAATGAAAAAACATAAGCAGATTAAACTTCGCCTTTAGTAAAGGAATGCATAACGGGGGTTATTGTTATTCAGAAATGTTTGTCAAAAGTATCCACAGTTTCAGGCAGTTGATATGCAGATCTCATCTCTACCTGTAAAAGTTAAAGGAGAACTATGGGGTCAGGGCTTTTCCCCTTAGTTCTCCTTAGGGTAACGGGAGGACACAAACTAGCATCCTCCCGTCACCCTAAGCTCAGTATACCGCGAGCTACAGCTCGCGGTATACTGAGACGCCGCAGCTGGAGCGGATCCCGACATTGATGTCGAGATCCGCTGCTGGCTCTGCCTATCTAGAGGCAGAGCCAGCTGTACCCGCCCCCTCCCCCGTCCATTCCGCCAGTCAGCGCTGGCGGATCGGAGAATCCATCCGCTCCCCTGTCACGGCAGAGAGCCGTGACAGGATCGAGAAGTGAGCGAACACCGGCATGTGTTCGTTCACCTCCCGATCTACTGAGCCGACCTGTGACAGTCTCATTGTCACAGGTCGGCTAGAACTATGAGGTGAGTGAAAAGCACT
>NW_017307141.1:230048-248943 GCF_000935625.1 Nanorana parkeri | reverse complement strand
GGGGGGGGGAAGGGTAAATAAAAAAAAAAAATTGTTTTGGGGGGGGGGGGGGCAATCAAGTAGATAACAAAACACTTCAAAAAGACCAAACGAAAGCAAATACATTCTTTGTTAGGGTTTACATACACTTTAAGGTTTACAGTCACCTAATTGTGCAAATAAAAAAAAACTATTTCTGCTGACACACACTTGAAAAAGGGTTTTTGTGCAAGGCCACATCTTTAGAATAAACCTTTAGTCTTATAAGGCTCTGCAAAGTGGAAGCCTTAGTACAATGGGGGATCCCTCAGGTACCTTTTACGATCTTTAGATGTACCATCTTATAGCGTAACCTCAAATCCAAGAGCACTATAATATACAAATTTCCACTTTCTCTGAGGAGAATAAGACGGCTAGCCTACACCTCCAGTCTTCTGCATCTCTCTACTAGCTCTTCAGTATGACAGAATTCAAGAGTGTCCAAGGTGGGGCTGTGGAAGGGCGGGAGAGGTGGTTCCAGCCTTCATTTTTCTTGGAGAAAGTTGAGATTTACACATTAGAAAAACCTGAGTTTGGGGATCCTGAGACACTTATGATGCTAAAAGGTATTCTTAAAGAGAGATATTTTAAAAATCTTAGGAAAAGGGGTACACTAACTAAAAAGGTCCACTATAAATGGAGTTTTTTTTAACTGAAATCTTAAATCTTATGAATACACTGTAGACTTTTATTCATACTTAATGACTTTCGTGGGCAATTAACTGCACAACAGTAAAAACCAACTGGACTTTTAAAAAACAAAACAAAAAAAAAACATAACCTGGATCTCCCGCTTACTAATAAACAATGCATGTAAAAAAAGAACTAGTCAAAAGAACAAATGAAACCCCCTCCCCTAGCAATGGGGCTGCCAACTTACTGCAAGGGTTAACCGTTAAACTGTAAAGTACTTTTGCTTACCTGATCACTGCTCCCTCAAGCTCAGTCTTGCGATGGTTGTACAGGGATTAAAAAAACGTACGATCTGCCCATCTTGGACAGGCAGATCGCACTCTCGATCATCGCAAGCGGGGCGGGCTTCCGATGACCGCAAAGCTGAACGGGCAGTGTGCGCGTGCGCACACCGGCCCGTTCGGCATTTGTCTTCCGAGCACTGTTCTAACCAGCCGAGAATCGTACGATTCCCGGCTGGTTTTCGAACATGCTGGTTCGACAGAAGACGTGCGACCGTACAGTAGAAATGGTCGCACGTCTCCGTTCACACTGCTCGATTATCGTACGAAAAACCGATCGCATATCGTACGATAATCGTGCAGTGTATGGGCACCTTTAGACCAGTGCCTGCAGGCTTGCTTATATCATCAAGTACAATGCAGGGGCCATAGCTGTGCATTGTATTTAAAAAAGCCGGGGGACAGTCCACAGGCTAGAGGGTAGGAAAGTGGGGGTGAGGGCCGATTGCGGGGGGAGCAGAGATCAGGTAAGCAAAAAAGTGCTTTACAGGTAAGCAAAAACAAGATCTTCACACCCCAAGACATAAACAAGCAATTACACCTTGCAGTGTGGGGATGGCCCCAGTGCAAGGGTATTCTTTTTTTTACCCGGAGATAGGTTTTAAAGGCAGCAGATACTCTCCATTCCAGTTACATAAATATACACTATTTTGATGAAAGCACTATTGCTGTTATCTACATTTGTTTTACTATTACTGATTATTTACCATTTGAATAAATACATTTTTAAAAACCCATATGACTTCACTAAAGTACAAACATTCCCACTTGAATATATTTTTTTATACTCCAACATGCATTTTGCTGCAAAATGTATCTTTAAATTCAAATGTATTTTAATCAAATGTGTCTGTTCTTTTACCATTAGTGCTATGTATTGATGTTTTGCTTAATTTCCCTAAATATGGAGATGTTGAAAATATATTAACAAGCAAATTCTGTGTCATGCCCTATTGGCATATTTCATGCATAATAATGGCCGCAGATCAATTAGTGATCTTCAAACCTTGAAGAAATTCATTTGCAGAAAGTTTGACTAGAGAAGATGAGCATTTATAAGTGACACATAACTTAACATGTTCAAAAATATATAGAGCTGATAGTGAAAGATATTAATATTTTATACAGTAAGTTGAATGTGGAGAATATGGAGAATATACAATTTGGCATGGAACATACATATTTATATATATATTATATCTATGTGTGTGTGTATGTATATATAAATATAGATATATCTATATATAGATATATCTATATATATCCGACATGTGTGATTCGTTTCGGAGAGACTCATTATGCATAAAAGCCTCCTTGTCCGCAGACCATAAGTTTTTTCACCTTCTCTAATGTCACTTTGCTGTCCACAAACAGACTACCGCTAAAGAATTTTGCCAACTCCCGAAAAACGAAATAACTGAATTAAAAAGAAACAAATGTTTTGCCGGTGCACATGTCTAGCTATCTATTTGTTATCGATCTATTGCAATATCATACATTGGAGTATGATTTTAAAGAAGCTCCCTCTTATTTTTGAGGTGGCACATACAGAAGTGCACAAGGGCTCATTGCACCAGAAAAGTCTTGAGTTATATGAGCTTTGGCACATTTTCTATTTTTGAAAATTTTTATTAGAAATACTGAAACAAAAAGTAGGAGCTTTATTCACCAACAATAGAGTGGCAAATAAGCAAACTCTGCCTACAGATCTCTACACATGGAAAAAATGAACCTCAGAATGAATAATTTGCACACACTGCAATTACTGCAATTTGAATTCTCTAAGTAAAGGGAACAGAACCATGGCAATATGGTATAAGCTTTGCCCTACAAACTGAACATACCTTGATTTGAAATAGTGAAAACGGTGTACATGCAAACTAAAATGATGCAGATTTGTTGGTTTCTAGGCATATAGATGGTACAAATGAATGCAACTCTTCAAACAATACATTAAGTGTATTTTTTAAATCCAAGTGACCTGAATTCTACTTGTTCCAGTCCCTGTTCAGTCCGTACCGCAAAGCTCAGAGGTGGAGAGATAAGCAGGAGAACAAACCAAACATGAATGCTGCAGTGGAAGGAGCATTTTGATAGAGAGCAGAGTGACAAAGATGAGCCCATCAGTGTTCTTCTCGTTTCATGTTGTCCAGTCACAAAGTAGGGGTGGGGAGGAGACATGTAAGGCCTTGTGCACACTGCTATTGACAAATATGTGCTTATATGCATTTATAGGACATTTAAATGTGTATACCATTTTTAATGGTATTAAAACTGTGCATTTACCTCTGTTAAAGTGCAATCCAGGATCCGATTAGAAACTGTAAACACACATAAATGCAGCTTAGATCACATAAAGGGTGGCACATGAAAATGCAGGGGAACTTGATCTGGGAAGTATAATTGTGTAAATCTCGGTACTAGAAGAACAGAAATTCAAATTCAAGTAATGCAGCTGCAATATATCCATCTGTGTAATTTAGCGGTTTGCCTGGAGTTCAGCTATAAAAATAAGCATATAGGCCATTGACATGTTAATGACAAGTTAGTGTTGACATGTGCCATATCAGTAACATTGAAGAAGCTAATGGGAAAAGCAATTCATAGCAAGCAACTAGCTTGCCAAAAAGCCAGAACTGTATCAATGTAATAAAAAGAGGAAATGCTGCTTTTACATATTTATAAAACAACAGTGTAGATGTCACTCTCGGTGGGACTCCTTTATAAATTCCGGGTAACAGTAAGTAGAGATGTTTGCAGCCAGATTACAAAGGAGATTTTTCTCACCTTTCTATCATATGTTCTAAATGAGCATGGCTGCTCAGTTTGGCTGTTTGAGTTCAAGGAAGTCATTCGCTGACTTGTAGCAAGTGCAGATTTTTTAAATCACCTGCTTTAAAGTCATAAGCAATAATAAAATGTTAAAGGTAAACTCAAGACCAACCGCTTCATAAATAGTGAAAACACATCTATTTCCACTGTATGACCTGGCAGATATGCGTTTCTCTGCAGCCAGCCTTGTAACCCCTCCACCCCTACCAGATAGCATATCAAGGTCTCAGAGCTACAGCAGGACCAGACTTGCCCAGCTTGTTAAAGGAGAACTATGAGATGAGTGATTTCCACTCATCATAGTTCTAGCCGACCTGTGACAATGAGACTGTCACAGGTCTGCTCAGTAGATCAGGAGGTGAGCGAACACATACCAGGTTCGCTCACCTCTCGATCCTGTCACGGCTCTCTGCCGTGACAGGGGGAGGGGCTGGATTCCCCTCTCCCCGCTCCGATCTGCCAGCGCTGACTGGCGGAATGGACGGGGGAGGGGGCGGGTACAGCTGGCTCTGCCTCTAGATAGCAGAGCCAGCTGTCACTCACGCAGCTGGGCGGATCCCGTCATCTAAGTTGGGATCCGCTGCGGCGTCTCAGTATACCGCGAGCTGTAGCTTGCGGTATACTGAGCTTAGGGTAACGGTAGGACGCTAGTTTGTGTCCTCCCGTTACCCTAAGGAGAACTATGGGGAAAAACACTGACCCCCATAGTTCTCCTTTAAATAGACAACAAAAGCAGATGTTTCAATCTGATAAGGGCATTACCACCGTCAGCCACCAGCACATATGCACCTTTGCAGAGCCTAATTGGCCCTTTACACACCCTCCTAGGTCTGGGAACTTTTATATAGGGAATTACAGGAGGTGCATATTGAGCAGTTACAAAAGTTGCATTTACAATACATTATTTATACAAAACTGCAATAAATTTTGTTTTGTTTAACCTGCTGAAAGTTCTAGGAATGCATGCACTCCTTTACCCTTAACTGTGGACAGGGTAACCCAAACTCAGTAGTATCAACATTTACTGATGACGCCGAATTGAAAGATGTATACATTTATTTATTGTACCAGCATGCAGGGAGAGCAATACAACAGAGTATTGGATTCAATACTCTAACTTGTATTTGAGAATGTTCCTGCTCTGACTTCTGCTTGGTTTCAGACATATCTTTGTATATTGTCTTTGTAATTTGTTTCTGCATTCTGCTGCATGTTGGTTCTCATGAATAAGGCAAACATAATGGTGGCTAATGCTATATGGGAGTGTCATGCAGTGAATAAGTAGCCCCTAAAAGTGTTGCTGATGAGAACTGAATACTCACTGGACACTGGCAGAATACCTGATGCAGGTGACCTGTAACAGGAGCCATACATTGCAGATTTCATCTGCAGTAGAATCAATTAGTAAAATAGATATAATGGCTCATTTCTTTATAAATAAATGATGCTCTCTGAATATACTGTATCCATTGGGGGTCTGCCAAAGTGACTTAAACAGCAGCAGGACTTTGGGAGCATGGAGAGTAAACCCTTTGCGTTGTTGGATGCAGGGGCATGTGGCAGTGGCAATATTTAGCAAAAGTGGATAACCTATAGAATATATTAATTCCCAAACCAGTAATCTCAGAAGGACCCATGGTTTCAGTGAACTCAGCACAATTGTAAAGCCTGTAAAATCTACAGCTGCTGTATGTAAAATTTTCTGACGTTGCTATCCTAAAGTAGTAACACCAGAAAGGAGAACATTCGATTATGATTCAGAGCAGAGGACCAGAAAAACACATTTTCAAATCTTCCCTATTACCAAGTTAATACATTGATTTTAGTTACATTTTTTATGATTGTTGTTTACAGAGACTGATTTCTTACAGCTAGGAAAGAATGAACTTTCAGCAGTGCTAGACTTGCTCTCCAGAGTACAGAACAAACAGAGAAAAGGGGAAGATTTTGCAATAACCAAGGAGACTGTAGATACTTAAGGTTGTTACAAATTATTATCCACAATAAATCCAGCTGTCATCTTTCATACTACACAACCTGAAATTTTATGAGCAAATTGTCCCACGTTTGCCTTAACAAATGCAGCTCAATAATTTATATCAATAACACAGTAAATATTTCTGCGATACTATGGAAGTGCATTTTTGTTAGCTTATAATTACAAGAATGATGCAAATGAATCCCTTGATTTGCTCGAATATCCCTCGTTAGCGCCACAGACCTCTTTGCCTCTCTTGTTTTTCTCAAAAGCAATTTAGAAAATGCTTGTATTTGAGACAAAAGAAGAACATTTGGTGAAAGAAAATTCATCATTAGGTATCTAGAGGTTTGTTAATAGAAAAGGAAACTCCCACGGTGTATCCTAGTGCTCAAGCCAGACACACATGCTTAGGACCAGCAAGCTGCCTTCACAGTGGGCCAAAAGTCATTATCATAATTTTATATTACATAGACTACATTGAAAATTTAATATATCCTAGCAAAAAAGAGACAAGAGACATTTTGCATAATGCTTCTGTGTGTTCACTCTCTCTCTTGCTACTCTTTTAGCCACCCCATGCAGATAATCACACCAGGAAAAAGAAGTTCATTACCTAAGCCAAATCAAAATTAGGCTTTGCTTTTTTTGATAGGGAACTTCATTAGTAAGCCCTGTCTTGTACAGCAGGGAGATTTGATGAATCTATCTTGGAGTAATAATTTGGTACAATCAGCCACAGTTTGGCTTAAAGCTTTACAACTCTATTAGCTGAGACAAAGAACTATGAAGTCACAAGGTAAATGGCTCCTACTTTTTTTTTATTTACTACATCATTAACTTTTAAAATGACCACTAATGGCAAAAAGAATACAAGGCAAATCTACAAAGTATGAAAACATCCAATTATTATTTATATCATCCATAGACTGGATTTGTAAGTTTGCAGACTGAGAGAAAGTATGATCTTTATAGCTGTAGAAACAAATGTGAAGTCAATTTATTGGAAAAGCAAAACATGCCTCAGAAGACTCAAATGGAAGCAACCATTCCTCAACTGATCTTATACTAGCTCAGCAGTACCAACGTTGAACCTATTCAGCTAACTCCCTGTGTTAGGTGTGCATTCCTTCTATACAGTAATGGCTGCTTCCATCATAAGTATTTAAATCAGGTGTTTTACTTTAGGGTTATTTTTAGGACCCCTTTCAACTTTTGAAATAAATGAACTTTGCACGATAGTCTAATTATTCGAGTTTCACCTGTATATATACACATTTTTTTTTGGTGGTGACATCTTCATCTACATAGTTATATAGTATTTGAGGTTGAATAAAGACATTAGTCCATCAAGTCCAACCTATTAGGATCTCATTCTAGGAGTACCTGTACTCCTGTATATTACAGTCCCTTAAGAAATCGTCCAAAAGTTTCTTGAACAATTCCACATTATTTGCTGAAATCACCGCCTGTGGCAGTGAGTTCCAGACACTAACTGATCTTACTGTGAAGAACCCCCTTCGCCCCTTGTGCTGGAATTTTTTTTCCACCAATTTTAGGTGATGGCCTCTAGTTTTTGTAACGGAGTTAATTTTAAACAGTTTATCGCTAATGTTGCTACCACCATTAAACATTTTGTACATGGAAATCATATCCCCCCTTAATCTCCTCACCTCTAATGTGAACATGTTTAAATTTAGTAGCCTCGTCTCGTAGCTCTGGTCCTCCATACCCCTAATTAGTTTGGTTGCCCTTCGCTGGACTTTTTCCAACTCAAGGACATCTTTTCTTAGTACTGGTGACCAGAACTGGACCGCGTACTCCAGATGAGGTCGAACCAATGATCTATAAAGTGGCAAAATTATAGACTTGTCCCTGCAATACATCCCCTTTTTAATACAGGACAAGACCCTGCTAGCTTTGTTTACAGCAGCCTGGCACTGCAAACTACCTTTCAGTTTGTGGTCTACAATGACCCCCAAATCCTTCTCCATTTCTGACTTCCCCAGCGGCATACCCATAATTGTATAACCCATTTGTTTATTTTTAATTCCAAAGTGCATTACTTTGCATTTATCGACATTAAACCTCATCTGCCACATTAATGCCCACTCCCCTATTTTATCCAGGTCCTCCTGTAATGTTATAGTGTCTAAGTCCGTGTCTATTACCCTCCCTATTTTGGTGTCATCCGCAAACACGGAAATATCGCTGTTAACACCCTCCCCGATGTCATTAATAAATAGGTTGAACAATATGGGACAGCGGAAGACATTTTTACAGGAATGAGTGGCGCTGACTTAATGATGTGCAAGTGCTGGAGTACTTGTGGCCATATAAATGACAGGCTGGGCTCACAGTAAATGGGCAGAATGACCCTTTAACTTCCTTCCATGGCCTGACAATGCTGACACTGATATGTTGAAATGGTAAGGAGTGTTGTCTTCCCCTTGTCTGTACTACAAGACAGAGTGTGTCCTTAGCTCTGCTGCTACAGTCCGCTTCACTCACTTAATGTCAGTGCTCATAAAAAATGTAGTCCTGCGCATGCCTTGGTGTCGCAGAAAGTGCATGTGATGTGCCCCAGGCAGAAGCAATAAAGGGACGCTGCACACAGACGAGGAACACTGCAGGAAAGTAGACATGACATATGCACTTGTTTGTAAAGTAATATGCTACATATGAAAATTGTTAAAGAGGGTTTACAACTACTTTTAGGGCCCACTGACAACAGATGAACACAAGAGAAGGCAATTTTCTTTGTCACAGATGGACACTATTCACACTACTGCGGTGCGGGTGTGTGCTCTGACAAAAAGGACAGCATGCCTTACTTTTTTCAGCGTAGCAGGATGCGACACAGAACAACCGCCGTGCACCTTGCTGTGTCCATAGAACTGAATGAAATTTCAATTGTGACATTTCAATAAAGTTCTAAAAAAAAAAATACACAGTGCCACGTGTGGAGATTGGAGGATCAGAACTGTGCTGGGCACCGCACACCTGCTGCTATGCGATTTAGAGCAGTGGCTGGTGTAAATGGTTGCATTCACATCTAAGCGACACCTATTAAGCATGTTTTACGCTTGTCTTTTTTGAGTGGTTTTGCACGCGTCTTATGGGTGTATGTTAAGTCACACGTTTTTGTCAGCAGATTTTGGCACACAATCACACAATCACAACGCGCGCTTTCTATTGAGTCTATAGGGACAAAATCTGCCCCAAAGTAGCTCATGTACTAGTTTGCTTGACCAGCGTTTTTCTGCTTGCAACAAAACGCAAAAGGTGTGAACAGGGCCATAGAAGAGAATAGGATTCCTGGGGTTGAGCAATTTGTCGCGCTGAATCAGCTGCAATGATACTCCTAGGTGTGAACGGGGCCTAAGTGACCGATTTTAGGAATTGTAATTAACTGAAGGCATGTAATTCAAACGGATAAATGTTCTTTAATTTTCCTAGATAAAGAATTGTCCCTCACCAGAGGATACAACGTCTCACCCTCACAGTAGACAAGCGATGCATTGTTAGTCCTTTACTTGGTACAGGACACCCAGTGAAAATCCGTTATAGTCATCATATCATTTAATAGAAGTTAAATAGGTGTTAAGTTAGACCCAGTACCTGCATGGATCACTGTAAAAGTTAAGATGGCTTCAACAGCCATGGGAACCATATTTCCCTCCTGAGTCAACACCTGTAAAAACAAGGCTGCCATGGAAACGTGAGCGCGCTCCATTCACAGCCAGCTGTTGTCCACTCTGTTCCAAGTCCTACGCTGTTCTTCAGATTACAGAGCCACAAAAAGGAAGGGTAATGGATGATCCCAACGGATCTTTGTAAGAAGACTAAACATGTGCAATAAATACTGTGAAACAGTAACTACACAAATGGATAACAGAGGAAAGAAAATATAAAACAAACTATACTTCTATAAAGATAAATACAGTTGTTTCTCTACAGTTGAATTCAGTATACCAGAAAGAGGCATTACTAAATAGCAATGCTAACCAGGAAACTGCCACATTTTTTCATGCTCAAAAATCTTCTCAAGCAGTTGCTTATATGGGAGGCAGCTCACTTTTTTAAAATGTCTTGGTTACAGATGACAATTAGATTGACTGGCTGTAGTCCGTTCAGAGGTAGTTTGCTAGGAATGACAATAGCAGCATGTGCTACTACATGTGCTACTACCCTCAGGTGGCCTAGGAAACACTGGGAATTCTATAGGCAGCCTCCATTAATGTATTTATTACATGTCAGTAGTGCAAGTAACTGAACTGACGTGGTGCCTTGCAGTACCAGTACAGCAGCGCTCAGAGAGATGGATGAAAAAGCAGCATGAGGAGCCCATCAGTTATGTTGCAGTTCAAACAGACATGCTGGTAGGAAGAGACAACAGAATGACAGCTGATGATTCTGCGGCTTTACCTTTTACCATCCAGTCAGAGCATCAGGAGAAGACTTGTAAGGCCCTTTTCACATGGTTTGATCAGGAGGGAATCTGTGCACAGATCCCCTGCTGATCAGAATGGATGTCACCCTTGACTGAAATTACCAGACCATGTTGGTCTATGGGGAATCAGATGTAAACTGACTTATGTGGGTTTACATCAGATTACCCCCGATCCAGCACAATCAGGTCCGGCAAAACAGAAATGTGATCAGATTGTTTTTCATGCACCTGGCCAGAGCTGGGGGTATTCAGATGTAAACAGATGCATGTAAATTTAGAGACGGCTGCCCGTAGACTAATATTGGGCTTCTGATCACACTTGTGAAAGTGAAGGGGATTATTTTGAAGGGGATTATTTTTTTTTTCTAGAGAAACCCTAAAGAGACTTATCCCCAACTGACCATCAAAACAATGCTCAAATCTGTCATGCTGCTCGCAAAGATCAAGAATAACGACTATATAAAATGAAAGAATCACCCTTTTTATAAAATCGCCTCAACTGGTTGATTCGATCTGAAAACTGTGTTTATAAAAATTGAATGATTGGTCCTGGTGGACTGACCAAATCAATATTCTGCTTTGTTGTGTGAAGTGATCGTTGGAGCATTTTAAATAAATAAATCTATGATCAGTGGTTAATGAAATTCATATGGCCAGCATAAGATGGAGACTTGTTTTGAGTTTGGCACCAAGCAGCTTAATGATTGCTGCTAGGTAACAAATGTCTTGTACTAGCAGCTAAAACACAGCTACCATTTCATAACAGAAAAAACACAACTAACATTCTGTGCCTTCATTTCAGCAATTTGTCCTATATACAGGCACTGCTTTATAAAGTGCCCAAATGTATGAGATGTGCATCTGGAAAAACACACACTGGACAATATCGCATCTTCAAGCCCTGCAAATAAAAATATTTTGTTTGGAATATATTCATCATAGTTGTCTGTCCATTTGTAAATGTAAAAGCTATGGTTAAAACAACCTTACAAAATACACAAAAACAATATGGTAATGATGAATTAAGAAACCAAATCTAGCATGTGTCTAAAAATTATTCCTACAGAGCAAGGTCTTCTCAGTCACATGCGCCACATGTACGTTCAACCATTCTAAATATGATATACCATCTGCAAAATACCAAGGTTGTTTAATAATTTTTTCTGTGCAGCCTTCGTTATCCATATGCAGGCTGTTCATGGTCAGAAGACTGCATACAGACCAGTCTTCTGACGATTATTGACCTCAGCCTTACATAATCCATTTTTTGTCTTTTAGAAATAAATTCTTCAAAAAGGTACTAATCAGCCGACTACCACAGTACAATAAAGTGGGCATATGGTAAGTAAGGTAACGATTTTGAACACCAAAATCACAGATCAGACAAGGTAGTACAAAAACCAAGAAACGAATGGTGTCTTTGGTAGCTATGCCTAGCGGCGGCAACGATTAAATACTATTCCATTCTTTTTTTTTTCCTCTGTCTCTCGCTCTGCACTTTATGTCCGCTTAATAGAGCTAAGCAGCTAACCAGGTTCCAAGCAGTAGACAAAATAGCATTGTGGGATCACATTAGCTCGACAGCTGCTTTATGGCTGTAGCTTCCAGACCAATTTATTTAATATTGATCTTTAAACAAACAACACTACAAATAAATTTGATCACTCAGGTCCTAAGACTTCACATCTACACAAGAGGCCATACTGTGTGAAAAAAAACACTGCCTGTTTTCTCCTTTGATTCAGTTGTCTTTGATCCTTCCACATATCAAAATGCCTTTACAGCAAATTAAAACAAATTCACCTTTCACATTGTCATTTCTGAAAAAGGAATTCTTCTATCACTGGTTTAACAAACACATTTAACTCCTCGGGCAGAGGAAGGCTTTTCAGTTGCATTTTATTTCCTCAAGGTGAGACCATGACTTGAGCTAGATCTTTACAGGATACCAGCTTTCATAACATCTTTGCTCTCAATGACATCCTGCATGGATATTAAAGTACACCTGTCATGAGAGAATATGTATGTTGGCATTGCAGAGCACTCCTTGCCTGGATGTCATGCTGGTGCTTTGGCTTTAATACTCTGAGTCACTGACCTGGAACAAGTCTAGAGATCAGGAATTCTGACTTCTCTGACTTTCCGTTGCTGCTTGCTTGTCCTGGGCCTGTGAGGTTAATTTAATAAAATTCCCTTGCAGAGTGAACATCTTATTTGCCTTTACTAAATAAACCTCTAGGACTCAGAAATATTAAACCAAACAGCCAAGCAACAAACATTTTCAAAACATCATCAACAAAGGTAGCCTAATTGCTTAGCTCATGACAAAATGTCCTTGAAGGTTATTCCTACCCATGCAGAGTAGATACACATCTCCCGATTGTCTCTGGGTCAAAGTCATATTTGCTTGTCTCCGGATGAAAGTCATATTTGCAAGTCCTATCAGATGACCACAGGCCTTCACATCCAATTTTAAAAATAAAAGTCTTTTTTGGAATCCATAATTGTGCCACTTACAGTAAAGTTTAATTTCCGAATAATAAGCTCTAGTTGGGACTGACCCTTGAAGATCCTTATCTAAACCACTAGGGTGGGAGGAAAAATTTGTTCTCGTATTCCTGCTTTAGTGCATATATTTATGGTTTAATTTTGTCCCCGGGCTCTTTTGTAAAGTTTATAGTAGTGCCAAACAATTAGCCTCCATTCCCACTTTGCCATGCGCACTTTCATGCAATGTAGTAAAATGCATGATTCACTTGTGGAGCCATTACTTTGCCATGTCTGTCACAGCCCTATGCTGACTTGTGCCAAAATGTGCATTCTTACGCATACCAGTGTTAGGGGCTCAGATTATACAGATTCAAACAAACATGTATGAGAAAAATCTGTTAAAGCTTAAACCAAGATCGAGCCCAAGTAGATTCAGGTAGCCTAATCTTTGTGTGTGTATGGACAGCTTTATTCTTTCTTCCCAAGATATGAGCAGCCTTGCGTTGTCTAATATAAAGATATATATACTTGTGCATTGAAAATGTATGTGGTATGTAGGTAGTTTAAAAAAAAAAAGCTGTTTGGCCATTAAATAATGCACTCGCATAGAAAAGCTGCTTAAGTCTATGCTTCAACAGACATTGAAAGCAGATTATCCTCCACCACTGGTGTTAGCAAAAGTGGGGTTCCACTTGTGGCCCAAACACTCTGACTGGCATAACACCAGGGAAGCAGTCCATGGCCAGGGGCTGCCCTAGTGTTGCCTAGCCTGGTCCAACAAGTGTGTACATTCTTTCAGACATTACAGTTGAGGAGTGGGCACTTTCCTAGAGTCAGCTAGAATCTCTTGGCATTTATTTTATCATAGTTTAAGGTCGGTATCCAGCTTGATGCAAGACTGCAGAATGTTAAAAATTAGGGTTGCACAGATACCAACTACAGTACTCGGTACAAGTACGAGTACATGCACCGATACTTTTGAGCTTCAAGACTACACTAGAAAAAAATAAAAAAATTAGGAGGCAGCTGTCATTTGTAAGGAGCACACGGAGCTCCTGAGATTTGTACATCTCTGTTTTAATGTACGATTTTGTTTTTATAAATATAAATAAAGGGATGCACAGATACCAGTTTTGCGAGTACGAGTACTGATACATTTTTTTGTTTATTGTCATGTGACAGTTTTTCTAAAACAATACAGACTAATGATTTCAGGATAGTGGTGGAGTGCCAGAGCCAGGCCCCAGCTGCAACCACTGGAACCCTGGTAGTTCTCATTAAAATGCCAAGTACCTGCACTGGTACTCGAAAAGTATCTGTGCATCCCTATTAAAAATTAACAAGTTACTTAGTTCACCAGTGAATTGAGCTATAAACACCCAAGTGAAACCGATCATCACTATGATTTACCCATTCTTTCTCCTGACCTTGATATGCCTCCTACACACCTACCCCTTAACGGAACTATGAAAATTAAACTTTAAAAAGAAAAGCGATTCCAAATTCAAAGTAAAGACATAACTTGTTTTTGTTGTTTCAAATGAAGTCAGGAAATATGTTCGTAATCAATGAATATCCATTATAGCAATTAAATACGGTACGGAAAAAGTATTGTGCAATATGAACTAAGCCATATGTGATGCAAAGCGCTTCCATTTAACAAGAATCAAATGCAAAAGACAAAACACAGTTTTACAGCAGTTTAGAAAATACTGACCAGCTGAATTCAAACAGCATATCTTAAATTAAAGGAGAACTACGGGGTCAAGGCTTTTCCCCATAGCTCCCCTAAGGGTAACGGGAGGACACAAACTATTGTCCTCCCGTCACCCAAAGCTCAGTATACCGTGAGCTGCAGCTCGCGGTATACTGAGACGCCACAGCCGGGACAGATCCCGACAATGCTGTCTGGATCCACCCAGCTGCGTGAGTGACAGCTGGCTCTGCCTATCTAGAGGCAGAGCCAGCTGTACCCTCCCCGTCCGTTCCGCCAGTCAGCGCTGGAGGATCGGGCATGGGAGGGGGGAATCCCTGTAGGGAGCCGTGAGTGACCGTCACGGCTCTCTGCCGGGACAGGATGGAGAAGTGAGCGAGCCACGGTATGTGTTTGCTCACTTCCCGATTGAGCCGACCTGTGACAGTTTAATTGTCACAAGTCGGCTAGAACTATGAGGCTGAGTGATTTTCACTCGCCTTATAATTCTCCTTTAAAGACTTCGCTAGTGCTGTAATGGACATTGTATGGCTTTTCTGCATTTTACAGAAGACACATAATTAACAAATACGTGTCAATGCACATTTCTAATTCACTGCTCAAAGATATTTCGCATGAATAACAAGTGTCATGCAAGAACTTAAAAAGTTGAATCTTTGTGAAGAGCTTACAGATAAGTGACTGCACAGTGTAAACAGATAATTAGAGGAAAGAAAAGCTGTCATCTAACAACTGCTTACTGTTCCTCTCACAGACTGAAGCTATTTCTGGTCTGATTTCACAAGGCCTGGATCAGACTAAAGACGAATATACCACCCTCACCACCAAGCCTATTTTTAATCAATTTCTGTCTTTTTGTTTTCTTCTAGTGCAATTGCAGAGGCCGTTGCTAAAACACAACACTCCTGTTATAAAAATGGGCCTTGGGACTAGTGTAATAGAAAGTTACTGACACTGCAGAGTGACCATGGCAGCAATTGTTAATTCTGTAACATGTACATCATAATGTGAACTTTCTCTGGCCTTTTAGTTAAAGAAAAACAACCCATTATATGAACAAAATCAAATTCTTTGTCATTTCTCTAGGCATTTGTTCATTCAGATAGGAAAATTAACCTTTATCAACCAAAAGTAGTATAAAAGGATGCAAATAAGTAAATTTAAAGGCTATGTACCAACTCTAAATAATGTTGCAGTATATAGTGTATGAGTCTGTGCCGTTCATCACAACCTCCTTGCCAGAAATGAGCAGCAGATAGCGGTTTTCAGGCAAAGTGGTGAACTAGAGGAAACTATCATGACATAATTGTGATCCCTTGTGTGAATAGTATTAGGTGAAGGTTCCCCCGAGAAGTATCCTGTACCTCTCCAACAAGGAAACCAGCAAAGAGGTATATATTTTTATTGAGAGTTACTCCCATGTGTTGGCCCTTTAATTTTACAAACAGCTACTGAAGTGCAGGCAACTGTAGGAAGGCTCTGACTTGGAAAGAGTGTAATCCATAAACAGGCAAAAGTTGAGGCAGGAGGCAAACAGGCCGAGTTGCCTCACAGGGAAAAAGAAGTTTAAGGCAACTGCCACATGGTAAAACAAGAAGGATTGTTATAGAAACCAGAGTAGCAACCAGAATGTCAGAGTACACAAACACGGAGGTGGAATACAGGCAATCCACACAATGTACCAACAATTCAGAGGAAAGGAGTTTTTCTAAAAGGCCACAGGGGTTACAGGAATGAATACAGCCTGTCACAGGTCTATTCTGGAGTTTAAGGAGCATTTATATTTATCTGTAGTACTGAAGAAAACTATATAATGCAAATAAGACGTTTGGATAATATGGTTAACATAGGGAGGTTCGAGTGTAATTTGGATTGCTGAAGTGAAGCTCTGAATACATTTGAATTTGGTTTTAGGTTGAATAAAATGGACTTGTGTGTTTTTTTTCAACCTAACTATAACTATGTAATTATTCCTTGTATTTAGCAAGCTTTAACTCAAACTAGAAATCTCAATACCATTAGCATATTAGGCGCTGTAGAGAAACATGGTTTGTGGAACAGCGCCCTTCATGATTTAAGAGTATTCAACTTCAAAAAGGAATTCCGGGTACCATCAATCCACCTTCCCACTTCACGGTAGCTGCCTATGCTACACATGCCACCAAGAGACCAGTGTATTTTATTGTTGCTAGGGAGTAGTCACCACACCTTTGACCAATGCCAAGAAGGGTCGGGTGTTCTATTTTCTTTTTAAAGAAAATAGGCAGCGATAAATTCCAATTAATCTCATCATGAATTACAACAATCACTTTACACCAAAACCATAATCATGGAATTGCCATGCCTCAACAATACCACCTATGTAGATGATCCCCCCCCCCCCCCAAAAAAAAGGGAGGCATGTGTGGCTACTACTCTGCACCGGCAGTCATAGGCTGTCAATAAAGGGCGTGGGCAAAGGCATTACAAAGTTCTCCAGAAGTGCAGGACAAGCACAGACAACACATTCTCTTTGATTTAGGAAACAAGCAGTTGGCAAATTTGTTTCCCAATTTAGCCATGTGAATTCAGACTAGACAAAAAAAAAGGCAAAATTATCATTATTTAGCTCTGCCTTTATCAACTATGGAAGAATTTCAAGTTAGCATTTGACGAGAAGGCGCATAAGCAGGGGTTACCTTTAGTGTAATCTGCATGTTAAAACTATTAGTGGATCTGAAGATAATGGTAGCTAAAGTTGTATGCAAATCTATTCATTTTCTCTAAATGTTGACTTATCCTTATGTCTGCTAATGTAATTGTTACCTAAATGACCAATAGGGAAGCAGCAAGGGATGGGGACAAACTAAACAATTACATAAGTCAAGATTTGCTTCTAAACATCTTTGAATCTACTGATCATTCAAACATACAATTTTTTACCAAAGGTAACCTCTTCGCTTATGAATTCTCATATATGTTTAGTTTAAACTGCCCCAGTTTGTAAAGAGTTTATTTTAATTTCAGAATATATGATATGTTTTACTTTTGTAAGTAAAATTCTCATTTTAAGGAAAGAAAAAAAAAAAAAAGAATAATTGAAGGGAAAAATAGACAAGCTTTGTAACTTGGTTTAGAATCAGTTAAAATTTGAGGCAGGTTCCATTTTGTAAGACAGTTAAGGAACTATGAAGCAAATGCCTCCATGGAGACCTGCAAATTTTGTCAGTATAAAAAGTTACGCTGAAGCACTTGATGGGTTTTGAAAAGTGTTTCCAAACAAGCCAGACAGGCTCAACGCACCACACTTCAAACAGCAGCGACAGAATGACTCTTCTTTCATGGGTGTTATTTTCTGGCAGCGATGATGGGGGATCAACAATAACATACATGATCTGCACTCTGGAGCTTTGTCGCTAAGACATGCTCTTACATACAAGAAAGGCATGTCAAATGACTAAACAAAGAAAAAAAAATTATAAATACACATCTGCAGACCATTCTAATGAAAACGCATCCTGCAAGTTTTACACCGTATAAAAATAGAACATTTTTTCCGATGGCAGCTGCATCTGGTTCGCCAACAAAGTGAGGCTCACGCTTCAGCATAATGTGTTTGTTGGCTGAGATTCATTTGTGTTAAGTCTGAATAAGGAGTTTAGGAGACAATCTGATACGTCGTCAGGCCTCTGGTAAAACACTTTAAATACCCTATTATTACATAGTAATGTTGAGAAATCTGATATCCAGGATTATTATTTTTCTTAGCAATTTCTTGCATGTGATAATTCGGTTAACTTTCTTTAAAGAACTTCATGCCAACATAAAGAGATGCATATAGTTGCTGAAGTTGCTTGGCAAACCAATATTATGTAAACTATATTCTTATAATTCTTTGCAAATCTGCAGAAATGTTAAAGCAGGCTGGCAAGTTGGACTGCAACCATTGGCTTTTAAAATGGGGCAAAAAAAAGAGGCAGAAAATAGATTAATATATCTTCAGCACTAAAAATGTTGTTGTACATGTGTTATTATTATTATAATGCAGGATTTAAATAGTGCCCACAGTTTGTGCAGCGCTTTACGATGTTAGGAGACATTATTAATATGCAGGATATATATTGCCAACTGTTTGCGCAGCACTTTACAAAATGGAAGGAGACAATACAGTTAACAATACAATTTCAATTGTTGAGGGTTAGGAGGGCCCAGCCCTGAGAGCTTACAATCTAAAGCAGGCCTCAAAATTTCCACTCGCCCCCTCGCAATTGGCGAGTGAAAATTGCGGGGGGGGGGGCGAGTGGAATGTCAGCAATGTTGCCTCGCCGGCGGGACTAGGGATGGGACACTACCGCCGCGGAGATCGCTCGCTCGCTTCTGTTTTCTCTTCTCTTTCTCGCCTGCTGCAGCTACAGAGCGGCCGAGCCCGAGAAGGAGAAGAGAAAACAGAAGCGAGC